>NW_009650188.1:38397-41606 GCF_000708025.1 Charadrius vociferus
TGTAGGGAATTAATTTTGAAAATAAGATATTAATATTTGTCCAGATTTGAAGGACCCAAAACCGAACCAACTAATTTATTTTTGAAATGATGTTTATAAATATATAAATTTGCCAGTTGAAAAAATTCTAAATGAATGTGTAATAGAACTATGAAACCTATTATTACTGTATTACAAATAGCACAGATGTGTTACAGAATCAGTGGAAGGTCTTTCCTAAAACGCTCACTAGCTAAGGACCCGTGATGGAAGTATATATAGCCAGCAAAAGTCTCACTAGTAACGAATGCACAACAGTTTATGCATAACATAGTTACAGATAACACAATCTTTTTTAAAAAAGACTTGATAGCAACATAAACCCAGCTGTCTATAATCACATTTATGAGTGCAATTTCATGAATATCACACTGTACAATCTAAAGTTTTTGGTTGTTGTCTCCCCACCCACCCTTTCCTCCCATTATTTTCATTATCTGGGCAACTGAAGAATTGGTCCACTAACTTTGTGGCAGCAAATTTATGCTGTCTTTTACACCAATACAAAGAGATAGTTCATAATCACTGTAAGTCAGTCAAACACTGCAGTTACACTAAGGTCCCGCATTTTCCACTATCCTGTTTGCTCCTGCTATGCCTTTGCATTAACTATGATAATTACAATGGTTAAGATGAATCTGATCAACAAACGGATCCAATTGAAATCTCTCTCTCTAAAGGAAAGCATATAAATAATCTTCAATTAGAGCAAATTCCTAGTCAGACTCATCTGGAAATCACCCCTTTGTAACGGTGACATGAGCAGAGACCCCCCCTTGTGGAGATACCAGGTTCTTACACCGCTTATAAAACAACATCCTAACTTGACAATTTATCCACTGCTGTCTGCCAGCAGTCAGCTCAAATCTGTTTTACACGGTAGATAGATAAATACATTGTGTTTACATATAATTCATACACAAATCTGTACCACTGGTAATAAGCAAATCAAGCATTGATTGGTCACTACTGATAGATGTAATGATAGTTGGCAAGAAACTGCATTGAGAACAGTAGAGATAGCAGTGAACTACATATTGATAAACAAACAACTAAGCAGTTCCAAACATAAATAAGCTACTGCATCTGTAAACTAAAAACTGCCTATATGACTTTCCTGAAAGCTAGTAGTAAGCTGACAAATACCAAATAGATGATTAAGTGAGGACATGCGTCTGAATATTCCATAATGATTTTGCTGCTTCTGCAGAGAGCTCTCACATCTACACTAGTAAGAGACTCCATGCTGAACACATGTACATATTTTCCATATTATGCATACACTTTACTGCAAGTTTATCACTTATACACCAAAACATTAAAGAATTCAGCTGGTTCGAACTGAAACTGGTAGACCTGGAAGTGCAGTCTAAGAATAGCCTCGAGGCCTAAACACTTCTTCATAGCCAGGCCTCTGGCAGCAGCTCTTTCTCTTTATTGTGAGTAATAGCAAGTTCAAATCAAAGCCCAAGGCTTGGGTCTCTCCTGCTTTCAGGGCTGCTATTCCCTCCACTGCACATTGCAAAAGTAAGGAAACTAAGGACCCCTCTGTTCCATCAGTCTGAGCCCAATGACTCTGTGTAAAGTAGCTACTGCCCACTTTATAATCCTGGGAAGCTGCTTTTATTTGCCATATTGTATGCTGCTTTGTGAGGTTTTGCTAACCCTCCCTCCAGCCTGTGCTAAAGCTTCATTGTGGTAGTTGCTATCTGTGCCTCCTTTGTAACAATTCTTTCTCATGTTTTTCTGATTTTTTTGTTGGTTTTTTTTTTGTTTCTTTGTTTTTTTAAACACATAACTGGAGAAATAATCATTTTTATTATTTGTCCTTTGTGGATTACTACTGCAATAGTGGTTTGGACTTTCAGGCTTTTATTTAAACTCTACTGTACTACATGGCACCTGTCAAATAAAGGTTTTGGGTTATTTCTCTGAACATATAACAACTTGCCAGCCCTACCCAGATATTTATGTTTCCATTGCTAGGTAGATGTGTACATGGATTTACCTTCTATACAGCATAAAACTCAGCCAGCCTTCTTCATGCTGTATAAACTGCTGTGAGTGAGTCTGCTGCACAGGGCCCTGGAGAACAGTTTTGGCACTTACTTGACACTCATCATATCCTTCTCTGGAGGGGCTTAGGAGGTGACAAAGCAAACTGTGGTGACAGCTGGGGGTGGCAAGAGGAAGTTGTGAGGATTAGGGATGGAAGGAAAGGAGTAAACGGCGAGGGAATTTGAGCACTTCTCTTCCTTCACGTCTCCTAAGCTGGAGAAACATTGTACAGTTTTTCTGAAGGAAACAGGCAAGAGGTCAAATAATCAAGGAATCAAAGATGTATGTATCACAGGTATTTAGAGGTGTACTTACAGACTACAGGTGATCTCACTGGAAACTAAAATTAGCAACAACTTCACAGAATCACAGAGTGGTCAGGGTTGGAAGGGACCTCTGGAGATCATCTACTCCAACCCCACCACCAGAGCAGGGTCACCTACAACAGGTTGCACAGGATGGCATCCAGGCGGGTTTTGAATGTCTCCAGAGTGGGAGACTCCACAACCTCTCTGCGCAGCCCATTCCAGTGCTCTACTACTCTCAAAGTAAAGAAGTCCCTCCTCATGTTAAGATGGAACTTCCTATGTTCCAGCTTGTGCCCATTACCTCTTATCCTATCATTGGGCACCACCGAAAAAAAGACTGGTCTCATACCCCTGGCACCCTCCCTTTAAGTATTTGTAAGCATTAATAAGATCCCCCCTCAGTCTTCTTTTCTGTAGACTAAAGAGACCCAAGTCCCTCAACCTTTCCTCATATGAGAGATGTTCTAATCCCCTAATCATCTTTGTAGCCCTTTGCTGGACCCTCTCCAGCAGATCCCTGTCTTTCTTGAACTGGGGAGCCCAGAACTGGACGCAGTACTCCAGGTGTGGCCTCACTGGGGCAGAGTAGAGGGGAAGGATGACCTCCCTTGACCTGCTGGCCACATTCTTCTTGATGCACCCCAGGATGCCATTGGCCTTCTTGGCCGCCAGGGTACATTGCTGGCTCATGGTCATCCTGTTGTACACCAGGACTCCCAGGTCCCTTTCCATAGAGCTGCTCTCCAGGAGGTCAGCCCCCAACCTGTACTGATGCATGGGGTTATTCCTCCCCAGATGCAGTAC
>NW_009650188.1:41815-88941 GCF_000708025.1 Charadrius vociferus
TGAGGATGATGGGAGATGGTGTTGAAAGCCTTGCTGAAGTCAAGGTAGACAACATCCACTGCCCTCCCCCCATGTACCCATCCAGTCACTTCATCATAGAAGGCTATCAGATTGGTCAGACGTGACTTCCCCTTGGTGAATTTGTCCTGACTACTTCTGATAACCTTCTTTTCTTCCAGATGCTTTGAGATGACACCCAGAAGGAGCTGTTCCATCGTCTTTCCAGGGATGGAGGTGAGGCTGACCAGCCTGTAGTTTCCCGGGTCATCCTTCTTGCCCTTTTTGAAGGCTGGAGTGATACTGGCTTTCCTCTAGTCCTCAGGCACCTCGCCTGTTCTCCAGGACCTTTCAAAGATGATGGAGAGTGGCCCAGCAATGACTTCCCCCAGCTCCCTCAGCACTCGTGGGTGCATCCCATCAGGATCCATGGACTTGTGGATATCCAGTTTATCTAACTGATATCTAACTTGCTTCTCATCAACCAAGGGAAAGTCTTGCTTCCTCCAGACTTTCTCTATTACCTGCAAAATCTGGGTCTCCCAAGGACTGGCCCGAGCAGTGAAGACAGAAGCAAAGAAGGCATTCAGTGACTCTGCCTTCTCTGCATCATCTGTCACCACGGCACCTGTCTTGTTCAACAGCGGGCCCACATTTTCCCTAGTTTTTCTTTTGTCTCCTACATACTTAATGAAACCTTTCCTATTGGCCTTGACATCCCTCGCCAGGTTCAATTCCAAGGCTGCCTTGGCTTTCCTTGTTTCCTCCCTGCATACCCTGACAGCGTTCTTATACTCTTCCCAAGCAGTCAGCCCCTTCTTCCACCTATTGTAAACTCCCTCCTTCCACCTGAGCTTTTTCAAAAGGTCCCTGCTCAGCCATGCAGGTCTCCTGCTTCCCTTGCCTGACTTCTTTCTCTTCAGGATGCACTGATCCTGAGCTTGGAGAAAGTGATGCTTAAATAGCAGCCAGCTCCCTTGAGCCCCCTTACCCTCTAGAGCCCTCTCCCATGGGCTTTGTCCAAGCAATTCCTTGAAGCAATGAAAGTTAGCCCTCCTGAAGTTTAAAGTTTCAACCCTACTTGTAATTTTCTGTATACTGCACTTAATCCTGAACTCTATCTTCTCATGATCACTGCAACCCAGCCTGCCCCCAACCTTAACATCCTCCACCAGTCCCTCTTTGTTTGTCAGTACTAGGTCCAGTAGTACACCTCTCCTTGTGGACTCCTCCACCACCTGAGTCAAAAAGTTATCATCAATGCACTGGAGGAACCTCCTGGACTGTACATGCCCAGCTGTGTTGCCTTCCCAGCAGATATCAGGGTAGTTGAAGTCCCCCATGAGAATCAAGGCCTGTGATCGTGAGGCGATTCTCACCTGTCTGTAGATGGCCTCATCAACCTCCCCATCCTGATCAGGTGGCCTCTAATAGACACCCACAACAGTGTCTCTCATATTACCCTGCCCCTTAATCCTTACCCATAAGCTCTCAACTTGCTCTTCGTCTGCTCCCAGGGAGAGCTCGATACAGTCCAGTTGCTCTCTCACATAAAGAGCAACTCCACCACCTCGCCTCACTGGCCTATCTTTCCTAAAGAGAACACAGCCCTCCATGACAGTGTTCCAGTCATGTGAGCTATCCCACCACGTCTCAGTAATTGCAATGAGATCATGGTCCTGTGACCGCATGCAGATCTCTAACTCTTCTTGTTTATTCCCCATGCTGTGTGCATTGGTGTATAGGCATTTCAGAAAAGCCAATGAGTGTATAGTTTTTGCCCTCGAGGGACGGTAGGCCTTCTGATTCTCAAAAATGCTAGCACTCTGCCCCACAACTGCTGAGTTACTAGCCCCAGGCTCTGTCGAGCCCAGTTACGTGCCCATCCCCCTTCAAATCTAGTTTAAAGCTCTCCCAATGAGCCCTGCTAACTCTACTCCAGGAACCATTTTCCCCCTGCAAGACAGGCTTTTCCCCATCTGCTCCCTGGTGTTCTGTAAATCAGGCCATGATCGAAGAACCCAGAACCCTGCTGGTAGCACCAAGTTCAGAGCCAGTCATTGACCTGCTGGCTCTTCCTGTTAATCCCCTCATCGTTCCCTGTAACAGAAGGGATAGAAGAAAACAAGACTTGGGTTCCTGATCCCTTAACCAGTCGACCCAAGGCTCTGAAATCCTTCTTCATTGCCCTTGGCGTTCTTCTTACTACATCATCACGGCCTACCTGAAAAGCTTCATTCTGTTGAAGTAAAGGTCTAATTATTTGAAGGTTATAGTGTCTCAAGAATTTCACTGCTTACTTTCTTATGACTTGGGAGTAAAATCCACTAGTTTCTGAAAATGTAGTTCATACCTGGGTTGCCTTTGCAGAATAGACATATGCGAATTGTAGACTGAGTGCCAAACTTTCATTGAGAGGAGATTAATTTTCCCTGTGTCGTGGTTTAGGCCAAATCGGCTACTGGGGACCTGGGGGACCCCAGATGGGACTGACAGATGCTCTCCTCTACCCCTCTTCAAAGCGAGGGGCAGAGGAGGAAAAAGAGACGAGTTTAGAAGGAACTAAACTACTTTAACGAAATATTAATAATAAAGTAAAAAAGAAATAATGAAATATATACAAAACCGTATCAAGCTCCCAGGATGACAATCACGACACTGGCTGGCACTGGGGCAGTCCCAGGCTGGACTCAGTGATGGACGGGAACTGGATTCCGGATCTGCATTCAGGATCGGGATCGCAGGCAGACAGAGTCCTCCTCAGACGTCGGCCATTGCAGGAAGAGAGAGCTGACCCTTTGATCCCTCAGCTTTTATAGTGAGCATGAGGCAGATGGGGTGGAATACCCTCGTTGGTCAGTTTTGGGTCACCTGTCCTGTCCGCTCCTCCTTGCAGGTGGGACACCACTATGCTTTTCCGCTTCCGACCCTCCAAGGGGGCAAATAACAAAGTTGCTTGGCCTTGGTTGTTATAGCAATAAGTATAAGCAAGAGCCTCTCTGCATACCATGCCTGAGCATCAACTATAAACATAGGTCTTATCACTCTGAGAGAGTGAACATTGTCTGCACAATATGCTGTTAATTTCAGTTGTTAGAGAGGCCCAGCTAAGAAGCGAAGTTACTGACCAAAATTGGTTCTGTTTTACCTCAAACCAGGACAACCTGCAAGGTTTTTTCCATAGTAGACAGAATATTTTTTGTAGGAATTGTGTGATTCAAGTTTTGAGGCATCATGTTAGTGTAGCATCACGGAAAATACAGAAGGCATTTCACTGGCTTCATTTTGAACCTGGATATTTAGATCCAGCAACTGCAATATGTTCAGATGTTATTTTCTCAAGGTTAATAGTTATATACACTTCAGGTTTAATATTGTTTTAGAGAAATATGCTAAATTTCAGGCTTTGTTTCTCCTCCAAATATCCATAATATGAACATTTTGTCTTGAAGGAAGCAACTTTAAGAGATGGGAAAAAAGAAAAACAAACAAGTCAGTCTGAATGGGGTCAGAGAATTCTTTTTACTAGAGATATCTCTTTGGTGCACAATTAAAATAAATAATTAGGATCTTAAGTGTGAAATGTACTCATTTTTAGCTTAACACTTAGCTTAACACAAAAAGTCTTCCATGTTTGAAGGACAAGTGCAATATTTTCTGAAACTGCAGGCTATTCCAATTCATTTGATGCTTCTTATAAGACTTTTCTTAGTATTTTAGTGAAGATGGCCTTATTTTTGCCATTTTTGCTGCTGAACTCTGTGGGAAGCTTCTAAACAACTAAGAATCATATTATCATCCCTGTATAGAGTCATAGAATACCAGGTTGGAAGGGACCTCAAGGATCATCTGGTCCAACCTTTCAGTTATTCAGAAAGCAATCATGACAACTAAGTTAGGACAGAGAAATATGAGAAGAATACAGCTCCCAAAAAGGAGGACACAGAATATAGATCACATCCCACCAGGTCAAAGTGATACAAAAGGCATCATAGCGTCTTGCTTAGTAAAGGTAGTTGTACAGGAAATAAATTTAAGGCTACAAAGACCTAGATTTCAGACATTCTGTTTTAATTGGGTCAGAAAACCCAAACAGTACCAACATTCAAATGAAAACAAAACTATTCTTTGGGTTAATGAATGCATTTTCCTTGGAAAAAATAATTAGATTTTCTACTTAAAGAACACTAAAGTAAATGTAAAATATAATTGCTGCCTTGAACAAAACAGTTTTCAGAGGGAAAACAGGAACATGTGATTTTGACATAACACGTTGACATTTCTATCTTAGAACTCAGAACTTCTCTCCTTATGAAATCTTAATCACTAAGACTCCATACACAGATCACATACACTGAATGCTGTAGTTTAAGACGTTGTTTCATAAGATTCTATTACCTTTTGGTTAGATGCAGCTAATACTTTCCTATAATTTGCTATGTCTTTGTCAAAACTGTAGGTTAACTTTCTGAATCTCAACATTTCAAAATTTGTTTTTCTGACCGATAAAATTATGCTGTGCATTTTTCCAGGAAACACTGAATAAATTGTTGGTTTTAATTGAACATTATGAAATATAACTAGCATAATATGGTATAAAACCACAAGCAGAAAAGCCAACAAACAGAAGTAATAGTAAAGCAAGATAGTAAAGTAAAAAGCTGTAGAATTATATGAGAGAAGAGTCAATATATATGCTCTTCTGAATCTCACACTGACCTGTCAGTTTTGTTTAAAATACATTGCATGATTGAAATAGACAGAAAATTGCTTTCATTTTGGGAGGAAAATAGTAATTAAATACTTAAAGCAATAGGGAAATATCTATTTTGAATATTTTTACTACTTGATTATTTTATTCTACTCTAAGTGAATACAATCTTTCTATTGATCTAAGTGGGTATTAGATCAGACCTACTAGGAAGCTGGCTCTGTGTTTCAGGTAACTTATTAATGAGTCATATTTAAAATTATATTTCACACTTGGTCATGTGATACTTAAAAAAATGACAGATTGGGATTCACCCACAAAGTTTTTTTTGTTCCTTTTTTTGATTTTTTCTATCCATCTGCTCTTTTTTTCTTCTCCCTTCTGCTGCATTTTCAGAAAACTAAATCTTAATTTCTTATTTTTTTTTAAGTAAAAATAAAACTGAGATAAGCAGTCTAATCTGTGAGGATACCATGTACGAACAGCTCTCAGCTTTGTTCTACTTGCTGTTTTTGAAAAGGTACAATCTTGAAAAATAAGAAAGAAGAAAATATGACTTACAGAAGAGCAGTAACAGAATAGTCAGATACATTTGTCTTACAAATAAGTAGTAGTATTTAAGTGAATAGCAATTTGGATTTCTCTGGTAATCAGAGGCTAACTCAAGTCACTTGCAAGGGACCAAATTTAAGAAAAGCATTTGCTCAGTATTTCCTTGAAGTCAAGACGTGTTGGGCTCATCCTTTCTCTCATGAGACCTATGCACACACAGTGATTTTTTTTTGCTGTTTTTATCCCTGGATTACTACACCCACATAAAAAAAAAGGAAAAAAGAAAAGAAAAAATAACAAGTATGCCTAAACAAAGATGACATGTTTCGTTCATGGGTATTTGTTCTTTTATATGTAAGAAAGGTGTGCATACCTGTAAACTGCCATATCTAATGTGAGCAATGAGTGTTTAAGATTTTTATTCATTTAATAGTCTAGAGATGACAAAATGTACTAGAACAGTTTAAGGCTCCTATTTGTCTGAACACCTGTTTCAATCTTTATCTGAATAATCTCCATGACAATGTCCCTCATAGTGTTTAGTTGCTTGCTTTGTAAGAGAAAAGTGTTAAAAGGGGAGCAGGCAAACTGAATCCAAACTTGGTAAAATAACATCACATGTTAAGTGTTAGAGTAGGAGTGATACAACTCCATCACTGCCATCCATCTATTTTGAACATACAGTGGATATTTTCATACATGGTCACCATTAAGTTTCTGATAGGCCTGAGAAAGAAGTATCTTTTAAGGACCGTATAGCATCAACGGTAAGAGGGCCCATATGGCGATTATGCAATGCTGCAGAGTTTATTTATTAAAGCTTTGATATTTGTGGGCTATCCTAATGTGCAGTACTGGAAGTAGGCTGAAAATTAATGAAATAATTCAAGAGGAGAAGAAAGCCAAACATCTCAAAAGACTGAGATTTCTCAAGGTCATGAAATAACAACTTTAAGAGTAGTGAAGTCCAGAGGTACACGTTGCACAGGCCAAGATTTTGAACACTAGGAATTCAGAAGGAAAGGAATGACCTTTAGATTTACTATTAAGCTAAAAGATAAAGTGACAGGAGGAGATGGAAAATGAAAAATTAGAAGTTGCCAGAGGTAACATGAAATTAATGACACTTGGTGACATAGAACCATGAAATTGGTAACAGTGACATGGAAGGAGGCCTAGAGAGAAGGCTATACATTCTGTTTTGACTGTGGTTAGAGTTAGAGGTGGTGATACTATGCGAAAGAATGAGTTCTTCCTCCAAAAGAAAAAAGCAGAAGCAAAACTAAGAGAATAAGACTTTAACAAGAAGGAAGGTGAAGTTTCCCGAACAGAAAAGGACTAGTTACTAAGGAATCTAAGAGAATAAGACTTTAACGAGAAGGAAGGTGAAGTTTCCCAAGCAGAACAGAAAAGGACTAGTTACTAAGGAAAAGAAAGGAAGAAAAATGAAGTCCTGAATTACCGTTCCAGACGGTGAGAATGTAAACAAGAAAGGCTTGTTGAAAGCAAAGGTCCATGTAGGGAATTAGAGCAAAGAAAGGAAACCACAGGAGGGACAGTGTGCCATTTCCTCAATGTTTTCAAGTAAAATAGTGAAATTCTGTAGTACATAAAGGAAGACAATACATAGTGAATTCTGCAAGGAACTAGAGAAGAGGAACTGTTGAAGAAGGGATTGGAAAAAAATCTTAAAATTTGGATGAAAGAATAATAAGAAGGAGGAGTTGGAATAAGAGGATGGTGGAGAGTAAATTGTGAGCTGAGCACGGACTAGTAGGAGAGAGGTCTCAGAGGACCAAAGAAAGAGGTTGAAGGCAAGAAGATAAATAGATGGAGGGCTACAAACAACTGCTAAAACTACCACTGACCCTGCAAACTGTCTTTAGTGTAGACACACTAAAGGGGGAATATAACGAAGGGAAAATAACTAAGGTTTTTTTTTTGAGAGAACAAGAGTCTTACTAAGGTGACAATTAATTGGCAACATTACAAAAAGCAGAATTTTGGTAAACATTAATAAATAGCTTCAAACGGAAGCTTTGCAATAATTAGCATTAAAATACTGCAGCAGAAAATACTTAGATTTTAAATCAACAGCTTGAGGCATGTTGTTATTCTAAGAACAGTAATTTCTAATTCATTCATACTGTGTGTGCGGGGTACCCAGGCAAGCTGCTTGACCCTGCATATGCCTTGCCTATCACAGAGAGGATAGATTCAATGAATAGATCACTGTAGTTGTAGGAGAATTGCCACTAACTTTTGTTTTAGAACATCAACAGGTGATAGGAACATGCAGTTGTGAGAGAGGAACAGGGCATGTTAGGCACATGAATTGTCCTCCCCCTGAGGCAGTTTCATTACTCATGAATCACCAGCTGTCCTGTTGCCTTTCATAGCAAAGCAACCTTTTCCTTGAAACAAAAATTAAATGTTTGTTGAATGGCAAAGAGAAAAGTTGGTACAGAAAAATAATTTCAGGAAAGCAGTAGAAAAATTGTGCTGGTGAACAGAGAATAAAATTTGAGCAGAAAAAAAAAAAGATACGGTAGCTTGTAATGGGTTACTGTGTCTTTTGCTCCTAACACTCTAGTACAGAGTTAAATCTAGGCTGACAGTGACAGAAAGGTGTTATCACAGTATGCTTGATATTCAACAAGTTTGTTTCAGTTCTCTTTTTGAAAAGTAGTTGCCAACATTATAAAAACAAAAGCCAAACCATTGAACATTAATTCAGGTGTCGTTAATTGGCACAACTACATACAACTGAACAATGTCTAGAATCAAACTCATGAAGCATACCCCATTACTCAGAGTTGTCTGATATTCAGACTTACACAGTTAAAAAGCCTTGCATGGTGGATTTTCATAGCAGTAGCTCTGTGCTGTCTATATCCTACATGGGAAGTATTTTTGCCTGGAGGTTAAAAGGAGCTATTTTCACATGCAATAAAGTCACTTTAAAATATGTATGCTTTTCCCCCCTTGCATGCTTTGGGGGAAAAATAAGAAAAGAAAAAAGAAAAGTTCTACCAAACTTGTCAAGTATCTTCCTTGTGTGATTTTCTTGCAAAATTTAGCTTAAAAGTGCACTGTTTCTTGAAGCATCTTTCACATTTGATTTATTAACTTTCTAATCTTAGGCAATAGATTTGCAACAGAAAGTGTATTTGCAGTAAAAAGTCAAGTGTGTGGTATTTGCAGGGCCACTGAAATGGAGGAGAGGATTGCTCTGAGATTTCTTTTCCCAACAGTAAAACATCATACTATTTTCTGTTGGTTTTTTTTTTTTTTAAAAAAAGTTTCTAATGACAAAGAATACAGATTACAAATCCATTTTTTTGTATTACTCCATTATTACTAGAATGGTGAATTTTTTACTGGTTTTCATGGGTGCAGGACTGAGATGATAATTTCCTTTTTGAATTTGCAAGACTCATAGTGAATGGGGGATTTTAAAAAAAGTATTATTTGATCGAAAAGCATGTATACTACCCACCACTGAGTCTCAGTCACTTGCTATCAGTCTTCCCTTAAAAATCTTTTCCTCAAAGGAGTGGAAAAAATGAAGATACTTTGCACAGAAAAGTTTGAAAAATAATGTAATTTCATATCTCTATTGCTGTAATATTAAATTGCTGCCACGGGCCTGTATAGGTTTCATGAAGATAGTTTTATTTAACTTAGATCAGCTGATTGTAAAAAGGAACATGAAGCTAGCTCACAGTCAGATTTTAAAATATATTTGTATTTATATACATAAAAATATAGATAAGCATATACTATTTAAATTGTAAGGAAGAAAATTTTAATTAAGGGCTGAAATTTTTAGCATTTGAAAAAATTAAGTAAAGTAAAAGTTTGCTTTTACATAGAAAATATTTTCTTGTGATTGCAGGTGCTAATTTTTACTTTGTGTAACGTGAAAAAATCAATTTGGCCTATTTTCTGATGCTGTCTTGGATCTGTGTCAATCGAAACAAGCAGCACTTATTGGAAAGATACAGTATAAAGGGTTTGAGCACACATACAGTTCTAAGTTACAAAGTTATTTATGCATCCTTGATCCTTTATTCTGTAACTTGTGATTAAGCTGAACTCAGTTCATGTTATTTTTATCTTCACTAATACAGAATTTTTACGGTGACGTTGATAACACCTGATGTCTATAAATCCATTAGTTATGGTAACATCCAATTACATAATCAAGCGAATGTAGATATGTCTGGAAAAACCTAACTACATAGATTAACTAAGATTCACTGATTTAGAAGATAACTTCTAAATAAATATACTCATAGAAAGAAAAGAACAAAATAAACGCCCAGGTACAGATGTCATAGCATAAACTTTTAAGTATTAAGATGACCAAACATGTCTTTGTGACATGACAGTTCAAATTTGAACCAGGCAATTGTACTGCATAAGTTGTTCTGGAGCAGTACTGTGAGAATTTAGTTTGGAAAAATAAAGAGATAATAGGTATTACTGCATACTACAAGGCAATTATTAGAAGGTGTGGAACCTGTGTTCTATCATATATGTTCACAATGGTAGATATTATAAAGAATCTACAAGACAGTATTATACAAACAGTTCTGCACAGATCTTGAAAATATCAATTGGTTTATTCATAATAAACAGATAAAATAGCCTATCAGAAAAATACCTTATAACTGTCAGTTTTAATTATTCTACACTTGTAATAAGTCATCTTTAAAAAAATTCAGGGCCGTATTGCAAATATTAGATTTCATCAGTATAGTGCATGGCAAAAGGCTTGGGTAAGCACATAGCTTTTAAAGACTATGTTCTAAAGTACCGAGAAAGATGTTGAGGCCCTGATCTCCACAACTCTCTCATGTCATGCTCACACTGGAAGAACGGATTTCCAAGTTAGGAGGCTCTAAAGGAAATAACATCTTTTCTGTCTTTCCAATAAAGTGGGTGGAAACAAGCACCCTGCCTCCCTCAGTTACTACCATTTGTTTTGGGGTGCTGTCATTCAGCAATAAGAGGAAATAAAAAACTCAGAACTTTTATCTGTTCAGTGTTCATCGTGACCTATGTAACCGATGACCGATTTCCTACCAGAAACAAATAGAAGGCTTCCCCTAGTTAAGAACCAGTAATGGAAAAGTACTGGTCTTACTGCCGTTTCCTTCAGCACAAGATGAGATATCATTCAACAAGCAGTCTTGATCTGTCATGTTGGTTCTGATGGAAATCAAAATCAGAGTTCTGAGTATTTCAGAAGTTGCAAAATTTCAAAACGAAGAGAGCTGCTACCCAGGACAGTCATCATTAAAATATACTAACCTTTTATTAAAAGCTAGGGGAAAAAAAAAGCACTTTTTTTTTTTTCAGTAAAATAAACTCTGACAATAGCAGTTCGCTTTAGCACTTCAAATGTTTCATTTTTAAGCACCTGTCTACACCCTACATAATGAACTTTCAGGTTTGAAATCTAACGGGATTTCACATATATTGGATTGGCAAATCCCAATTGAAAACATATTGTGTCTATATTACAAGGCTCTTTTTGTAGGAAAAACATGAAATGTTCCTTCCCATAAAGATGGATTTAAGTATATTGATGTAGTTTTCTTCAGAGTGTCTCCATTTGTACAGTTAACACCTTTTCTTGATTCCAGTGACAAGAAGTAGTAAGCATAAACAATTACAGCTCTTAGCACACATGTAGTGAGAAATCCAACTTGTATTTCCATTTTTGAAGGGATTATTTCTGCCAAATGAGCTATTTTCTAACACAGAGGAAAGACGATTTGTACATTTGAGCGTGCAAGGTAATACTGTTACTATAGTAAAATGTGGCAATGGAGTTAGAATGACATTGTAAATAGCAATGGAAAAATGCAGACAAAATTAATTAAGTAACCAGAGTGCAGACAGATTAGTCCCACTGATTTATGGTCATGAGAAGTAGGGCTTTGCATTAGTGTCCTTGGCATGAATTAGTATTTTCCTGTTGTACTTTGTATTACATTAAAACGTACTACTCAGATTACATCTTAACTGAATTAGAAGAGTGCAATGTTTACTTGTACTTTGGGTACTTCAAGATGCGTCTTACAGTTTGAAAGATTCCACTGACATCACTGTTCTTTGGGTTTAAACTAGGGAAGACCACTATTAATGGTATTTAGTTTTAAAAGGAAGGTTAAAAAAACCCAAACACACTGTGTTTTCCAAAGAACCGTATAACTTCAGTTGGTTTTGCCACAGATTTGTCAGCCACGTATTTGTGCATTTTTCAATGAAGCTGAAGCAAGAGTCAGTAAAGGATAAAACCTGTTCTTTAACTTCCAAAAGCAGCTTTTCATGGAATATTCAGTGCCTACCACATACACAGAAAAAGCCAGAAGCAATTAACTGAGCGCATATACAATATCCTTATGTTCATCAAACACTTCTGTTCCAGTAACCAACCTCAAGGAACAGTGTTTTAATCCTTCAGCTTGATTGTCTTTTGGTCCGGGTGGACTGAACTAGAACTGTCTCTCACAGGAAGATATGAAGCACAAATTCTTTAAACTACATTTTCAGTTACTTACACTAGAAATATAGAAAAAAACTAAACCTATTCCACAGGCCAGATGATCTGTGTACACATATACTATCACCCTGTACCGCATGTGTGCCATTTCATCAAAACTGTTTGCTTGGAATCAAATTCCAAACAGAGTAACCAACAGAGTATCCTGCAACAGAGTAACCAAGTTTTATATAAGCATGTGGGAACGAATTTCAGTCACTTACTCAAAACATCCTTCCTAGCTTGTACTTAATTAAGTCCAGAAAAAGCTTGTTAAAGCCCATTACTACTACTCCTAAATGATCTTAATATTGCAAGCAAGGATCTGAATTTATTTGTGTTACATTCCCGAAACAGTCCTTTTCTAGGTTATGCTTCATGGTGGGAAAAAGACGGAAAAGAGCAAATACTTGAGGTAAAATTTTAATCATTAAAAGATTACAACAAAGGTTCAAGTAGAATGAGTGTTCTCCCTAAAAATAAAAAGCAGAGTATTGGGAAGGAACAATATCTGGAGGTTTCTGTCCTTATCCCTGCCAGTGGCTCTTTCAGCCATTCATTCTTAGCTTTATTTAGTAAACTTAAGAAACAAGGTGAAATATTCTCTGTCTGGCAGCCAGAGTAACATGAAAGTGGACACTGATTATAGATGCACAATTATGTATTTCCTGCAAATGTAGAAAGCCGATATAGTTTTTACTTAACTTTAAAAAAGTCAGGAGAAGGAGTTGAGCTACAGAAGCAGCATTCATAATCCATTTTGCCATGGAAACTGCTGCAGTGTGGAATCCCAGTCTGCTGTGAGCACAGGTTGCTAAGGAAAGAGAAGTAGACAGCTGTTAGAAGGCTATCAGAGCAATTCATAATGGTACTGATAGGAGGGTGATTAGCTCCCACATCCTTTTCCCTCATTATCATTAAATCATGGCTTACTGTTAACATGTTGTTCTTTCATGATAAGTGACTACTGTAATTTTCTTACTGAAAAATTTGAGAGATTAGTTTAAAATGTGTAAAAAAGATCATCGATGCTGTGCTCCTTTTAAATAACATCCCTTACTTCAATAGCTTGTGCCACTTTGTTTACCTACTGAAATATGTCCTTGAAGATTAAGTATATACACTTAGCATGTGGCAGCTGCCAAATCATGGGAAATGTTTCCCACTAAAAACTGTCACTGCATTAATGACAGTAAGTACCTTGGGAAATATGCAAAAAAGAACTGAAGCAGAGCTCAGGACCCCACAGCCCTCCTGGCCTACTAATTAACCCCTGGACCTGTTTCCTTAACATGCCTTAAGGTTACGGTCTATCAACATTTCACTTCTGTTAATGGCAATGACTCCTGCAGTCTTGAACAGTATAACACTTAGTCTATATTTAAGCTCAATAAAAGCCTAGAAACAAGCTGCTCTTCATCTCATGGGCTTTTCCTCTAGTTTGTAGGCAGTTTCTAGGACACTTCTCTGGGCCCAAGCTCTTTGAAGTATGCAGCTGCAGCTACTCTTAGTTTAAAAAGCAGAGGGCAGGTAGATTCTTCCTCTTTATTTCCAGTTGCTTGAAGATCTTACCACAGAAGGGGTAGAGATAGAAAGGCTGGTCTAGGGAAGGAGTTGCTTTTACTACTGTGTCAAACATGTCATTGCACAGAAATAAATTCAAAATTCTGTAAGTTATAGAGCTTATTTCTGATATAGATTCTTAGAAATAAGGTTTGGTTTTGCTTCCTCTGAATAAGAAGCAGTGTAATTCTCCATTCTACAAGGAACACTGCAATAAACCACACCAAAGCTAAGTGACTAGCTAAAATTTGCTGACCTCAGTGAGTCATAGAGAGCCTTCTTTTTATGACATGCTGACCCTGTCCTACAAAGTGATATGTTTAAAATTCTGGTAATAAGTAAGCAAGCATGAAAAAGTTACGTTACCTGACATACCATCTATTCTGGACCCATAATTAAGTAATCTTCCAATTCCACAAGTGTACAGAAATATATGCTATTAGTCAAGTATTTGAGGGGAAGAGAGAGACTATAGATAACATTAGATTACACAAAAACTTTTTCAAAGGCTTCACATGCAAGAAGAGAAAAACTGAAGTCAGGATCCTGCTTGAAAAATATGACAGTACATATAAGTACAAGTAATTGAAGTACAGTCATTTGATGAAAAAGAGACTGCTGAAAAGAAATTCTCAAGTAAAGATCAAGTATGCCTATGAAAAGAAAGGTATATACAATTTTGCAACAAATGATTGTATACAGAGAAAGTGAGAAGTAAGAAAGTACCTGACTTCTGTGATATCACTTGATTCTTTAGCAATAGTAGAACAGTTCTCAAACCAAGGACTGACTTCTCAAGAAGGCACAGAATTTGTGCTGGTTAAAGTGATCCATTGCTGGAAGAGAACTAGGATTGGTGAGGGAGATCCAGTCAGTTGGGTAGAGCAGGGACTTCAGCGGACATGGAACTAATGCTGCTCTCATCCTACAGCAAGCAGTGCAGCTCCACAACTCTGGAATGGCCTGAGCTTTTCTATACAACTAATTCACACCTTCTTTTCCCCTTGCAAGCCCCTGTAACAGTTATCTTCCCTCTTCTAGTCCATGGAACTGTTGCATGTGTTGTACTCAGACTGAATTCAGCGACAGAAACATGAAGTACCTCCTTGCAAATCTGGGGGGGAGGGAGGAAAAAAAACATGTTGCTATTGCTTTAATATAATCTGGAAGGGGAGTTATTTTCTGTACAATGTTGTATGATTGCAATATTATTTTGCTTTTAGGACTCAGTATTTCGTTATGACAAAAACAAAGGTCAGAAAGGGTGGTTTGTTTGATGCATGAGCACTTGATTAAAGGTGAACAAAAACAAATGAATGCTTAACTGAGACATGAAGAAGATAAAAAAAAAAAAGAATTACAATGTCAATTTTCCAGGGAGTTAAACTGAGGTGGAAGGTTTAACTTGAACATCAAGGAAATCTTCCTCGCAAAGATGCAGATATGAGAATAATCTTCCCGTGAAAATACCAAAAATGTAGATGCTTCTGATTTTGCAGTGTAAACTGTCCAAGTAGTATGGAAATGATTCTGCATATGAAGGGGAAAAACAAAATAAGTTTTTTGGTTTGTTGGTTTTTTTTGTTCCGTTTTTTTAATCTTTTAACATTATTCACTCAAATACAAGTGAACTTTTGGTTGAGCGCTCTTTATCTCTATATGTTCCTCCAGTTATATATAAGGAACAGATGATTAGGGAAACAAATTAATTTGAAAAAAAGAATTTATTGTCTTTCCTATTCAATTCTAATACTTCCTTTTATATTTCAGGGTGCAAGTTGAATTCTATATGAATGAAAATACATTTAAAGAGAGACTAAAGCTCTTCTTCATCAAAAACCAAAGATCAAGTAAGCAGTTGGATTAATTTCTGTTTAGCATAATTGTGATCCTTTGAGTAGAATCCAATTCCATTGAAGTCAACAGCAAAGTTATGATTAATTTTATTCTGAGGTAAAATTTTACCCTGTAGAGGAGTCAATTTTACATAATACCAAAAATTCAGAAAGTATTATTTAAATCTAAAACCAGCGTACTCATTTTGTAGGGTCAAATACATAGTAATGCAATTTATTTCTATATTATGATCAAGCTGACTAATTTGCATGGATCTGACATTGCAGCACTTATTGGTAAGTCATGACCTTATGTCTAAGAAAGCAAGATGCTGGAGGAAAAAAGTTGCAGAAGTACCTAGCCTTTTGAAGTGTTCAATTTTATTAAGTATTCCATTTTATTAAGTATTCCTAATTAAATTTTAAACTTGAGCTGTACTAAAAAAAATATTGAGAAAGGAAACTAATGTGGAGAACATACCTCCTTCTCCTGAATGTGATGCCACAGAAATGTAGTCCTTGTCTTTAGTCTGATTTAATGATATCTTCATTGACATAAGCACTTAAATTCATAAGCCATCATAGAAGAGAATAGTGTGGAGAAACTAAGATATTAATCTTTTTATATACATCCATGCAGCTGGGCCAAGGGGATGAAGCATTGTATATTATCAAATTTTGATTAGACCAGTGGAGTTCATAGCTGAGAAGTGCATAATTGACCTCAATTTTCCTCTGTGTAGCAGGACTGAATTTACTTCCATTTGCCCTACACCTGTAAAGAACTAAAATTACAATAGCTTTACACACAAAGCTTTTAGAATAAGAAGAATACATTTTGGCTTTTCTAATACAGTTATCATGGTTCCATGTTTTTGTGTCTGGGAAAGGACAGAAAGGAGAAAAGAAAGAACTTTACTTTTTTGGTGTCACGATCTAAAAAAAACACAGACAACCAAAATTTGCGGGACTAGATCAAGTTTTTAAAAATAAGACCATAAAATCTTCTATCTGTAAGAGCTAGTATTGCATAAAAGACTAGTTTTACATCAGAGAACACAATCTTTTTATTGGCTAAGCTTCTCTAACTTTCCAAGTGTGATAAGCAAAATATTGCCCTAAGCAAAAAAAAAAAAAAAAAAAAGGCACTGTTCTGTGAATAACTGATATTTTCAATTTGAGCTTTGGAATTATTTGCAGGTTTCCAGCTAGAGAATCTGGTTTAATAAAGCTTCTGGAGGTTCATTCATGGGAAAAGCTTGATTCATTACACTTACATAGACATACAGGGGAAAAATCATCTTCATTCAGGTGCCTAAATAGCATAGAAAGCAGAGGACTGCCTCTGCTACTAAATGACGTGGATAGCCTTCAGAGTATCTTCTAAACTTCAGATGGGATATAATTTTTTTTTCACATTATTATACATCTAACTAGATTTCGTTGGTAAATTTAATTTCAAATAAAAATATTAATTGGAAAAAAGTTTCTTATGCTGTATTAGCACGGTTTAGAGCTGACTTACTGCATTTTGGCCAGTATGAAGAGAATATGTGCAAAAACTCAGTGCATAGAACAAAGAAAGGGGATGTGTAAGGAACAATTTCATACTCCCTTTTATGTTTACAAATCTAACTGTGTTGCAAAGAATGAATTTTTGTATGTAGATTGTGGAGTCTCCCTCCATATAGATATTAAAAAACTATCTAGACGTGGAACTGGGCAATCAGCTGTAGGTGGCCCTACTTAAGCAGGGGGTTTGGGCAAAATGACCCCCAAAGGTCCCTTCCAACCTCAACCATTCTGTGATTCTTGTTAGAGATAAATAAGTTTACCTAGATTTAAATTTTAAATTTAATTAATTGCAATACAACTTCTCAAATGGTTTTAGTTCTCTTCTACTTTTTTCCCTGTGACTGTATATGTCTTAAGTATTTTATATCTTTATAGCCTTTTGTTTCTGATATTGTTGATATAGCATGTAATGGAGTAACAGACAGAACAGAAAAAGCATCCTAGACTAGAAAAGAGTATTACTCCTGGCTAGAAAGGCAGTCTGGGAAGCTGTAAGCAATAAATGGCCTTTTTGTTCCTGATCTAGCCCACAAAACAGGGATTTGATGCACTCTTGTTTACTTACTAAGAACATCTATAAAGTTATGACCTGACTTACTGTAAATCTCTTTTCACTGATAAGATAGGAAGATTCCAAATAGTACCTTCTTGCTTAAGATAAGTGAAAGAATTTTTTCCCTACTTAGATCTTAACAAGATTAAGAAGAATGCATATATGAAGGTACATATTTTGATGGCAGAACTGCAGACTCTGTACATCTAAAGATAGATACATTTATGATCTTCAGCACAAAAATTAAACCAGAAGTTAATTAATTAGTATGAATTCATGGCCGTTCCTTTTCTAAGTGCATACCCTTCTGGCTAAGCACATTAAAAGAATTATCCTAAGTTACTATACTGGGATGTCTCTATTAGGTTATGATTGGGTAAGTGTGATGTATGGGTCCAAAGGAGAGAAATGATGTGGAATTTTATTTTGAAATATGCAAGAAAGTGGGAAGCAACTGTTAAATCATCCTATTGGAGATAGGTTCATGCTATAGACAAGTAGCACAAGAATTTTTCTGCTTGGCTTCCTTCATGATTGCTGGAAAAATCCAGATTCTGATGAATTTTCCTTCACAGTGATGCCATACAGAGCTGAAGTACATTTTGTAGAAGCATACTATTGGTTTGATTAACAAAAGTAAACATAGTAATGAGTTCTTCCTGTAGACAGCTCATAGAGACACAGTCATTATGGGCACCTTCTTTTTCTGACAGGTCCTCAGGAGAGGACTCCAAAGGAAACTCTAAATGATGAGGCATGTTTTTTCTGTTGTTGAATTATGCAGCAAGTTCACGGAAAGTAAGTTGGCCAATGAGGGTGCTTACTGTACGTACAACAGCATATGGCATGAGTATGCCATTTCCCACCAGAATCCCACAGGTTACCCCAAACACTGCTACTGGTTCTCATGATAGAAGAAGCTTAACCAACAATTAGACATTAAACAAGGCAATTTTCAGGAGAAACAGATAGGAAATGTAACAAAATTATTACTATACTGAATTAAAAAAAAAATAAAATCCCCAAACCAAAGTGTTCAGAAGTCAAACACAGTTTTTGCTTATGCAGATCTTGGTTCTTGTCCAAATGCTCACAACCAGAATCCTCTAAAATACAATCTCCAAAAACCTGCTGCTGAGATAGTAACTGCAACTCATTCAATCCTCCATTGAAATTGGAGCATTCTGTTGCCCAGAAGTACCAAGGAGTTGATAAATAAAGATACTGCCCTTTAGATCTTAGTCAGTGTTCAGTAAGAGCACTGAAGACCTTCCTTCAAATACTAAAGATGTAGTTGCCGTCACTGAGAAAATGATTGTCAGTAGTATCAGCAAATTTTCAGACAGTATAACTAAATCAAACTACACATGTTCACCAGACAGTTTTCACTAATCCTTGAGACTTCACAAGTGGATTTAACACATCAAAGTGTAATATCACGTGGTTTTGTCAACCGGAGCAGTCAACTCTAGAATTTGTATGAATTTTCTGCAGAATATTATTCTGATCTAAATCACATACAGACTGGTAGCAGGAAATATCAACTTCTTCATTCATTATTCTGGTTTTGGAAATATTTCTATAAACTGATAAAACGAGTCTTCATCTATGTCTAATGTTAACCTAACTTCCACTCAATCTTCTGCAAGCAAATGTCTAATCAACTTCAACCAATGCATGAAAAGCATTTTACAAAGGTGTCAGCAAGGACAAAAAAAAAAAGAGAGAGAAAAAGATGACATATTGGTATAACTTGCTTGTACTTGCCAAGATCACACACTGCGTTTTCACAGCCTAAAATAAGTCTCAAAGGGAAAAAATAAGTGAAGTTTCAATTCAGTGGAGAGGGAATAAAAGATAACCATCACCAGGATATAAATTATTAATAGTATATTTTGATCCAACTCCTAAAGCCAGCTGCTACTGAGGTGATTTTGCTAAAGAACAAAAATATATTTGGGACTTAAGAGAAAGGAACAGTGGAAGGTGAGCGTAAAATCTTCAGCTGCTGTCTCTTTCACTCTCACTTTGATTTAGATCAACTCTCTAAATCAGAGGATTAATCTCCAAAAATGGTTGTAAGGGAAAAACCAAGAATTTGTAATAAAAATGAAAGTCACAGTCCGTGCTAGTGAAGTATGATGTATCACTGTACTTAAAAGTCCCTGCAAAAAGTAGCAAATACTTGTTCGAACTGAGATGGAAACATTAACATTTGACGTAGCTATATTTATTTCCTAAAATGAACAGATTTTGAACTATTCCTATCAATTTCTTCTTTTAAAGAAGACAAAGGATGGTACACCCTGGTTACGTAGACATAGTGAAATTACAATCTCATTAAACAATACATAACTGGATAACAGTATATAGTTGTTGTAGCTGAATGCAAGTTTCAGGCACCAGTGTCAAAACATAGAGATATTCTGTGCAAATGACCCTGCTAGTTAAACAATCTGGCTATGAATGGAAAAAAAGAAATTAAGTCAAGCAGACAATGTTGATCCACTGACAGCATGTAAAACAGAGGACAAAAATAGTCAGCCAGCAAAGAGAAATATTAAATGCTTTCTTTGTCACAGAGTAATTAATGAAAACCTATTTTAAATGCCTTCTCTAGTGACTGTCCCCTCCTTCCCATATTTGAAATCCTAAATCTCCATGATAGTGGAATAAATGCATTTCTTCCAACTCACAGGTGACATTGCCAACTATGAGGCTACAGAAGATTTTGACCAAAGAGAATGATTATTGGGTAGTCCTACATTAATTATTAAAGCTTTAGCAGGGGTGGCTAAATATGCTCCCTCTGACAGTACATCCTATTTCTAAAGGCTGAGGCATACAGAACTAGGAGATGTGACCTCCTGAAATACGATAGACTTGAAGGCTTTTCTTCCATATTTATATTGTAATAACTGACCCAATCACATATGGTCCAAGACCTATCCTAGTGCTGTACTTTATATATAACAGTCCATGATACACATACTGTATCTATGCTAACTAGAACCACTGGATGAAAGCATGACGGGTGTGAAAACCCTGCCTTGTATTCAGTGGGAAACAGCCTGGGGAGATATCCAGAGCCTGAAGCACTTTTAGGCATAGTCTCAAATAGATCTATGGAAATTTAATATTTGAATACTTAAATAGTTCTAGGTCTTTTAGGACTAAGGTTTGAGAGTTAAGAGTTTAAGGCAGCTGCCAGGAAGCATAGGTCCCTTGTATTGATGTAGTTTTTAAAATCAGAAAAGCACCATTTTCTTTTGTCATTTAAACCAACATATAATTTCAAATGATAATTAGAAACCAGGCTATTATCAATGCAGAAAAGAAGTGTTTCACACCAAGATTAACATTTACAGAGCTAAAAACCAGAAGAAACAAACAGTAGCTTACTAAGAAAGTTAGACAACACAAATATGTTAAGGAAAAGAAATCCTGGTGGGGTGGTTTTTCTGTTTACTTGGGGTTAAGTGGTTTTTGTTTGTTGAGATTTGCCTTTTTGTGGTTAGTGAGGTTTTTTTGTTTGTTTGTTTTTTCTAAACATTATCTGCTTTTTTTGTTGTAATAGCCTAGCTGTTATAGCAACCATTCATACTCCAGCAGACTTTCACAAAAGGGTTAGTACAGACAAACAATCCATGTTTTCTTCAGCAACAGTTCAAAAAGTACTGTAAAAAGAAAAGCATTGGGATTCTTCCTAGTCAAATAATGGCATGATAACACACTTACTTACCTTCCACAGCCCCCCAACCTACTTAGTACTCCAACCCCTTCACTCATGTTGGGGAATAAATAGTCTGTGGCTAATTACTCTTGATAGGACAGTAGGAATCACTAGGTTAATGTTCACAAACCTAATTGCCAATAACAGCTGTGGGACTTCTTATGGTTGGGACCACAGGATTTTAACCCCTAGTTTACAGATGACAAGATGCTGTAAAAGTCTATCTAGTTCTCATGTGATAACTGCAACTTCACAGTTAAAAGTAGTAAGCAGTGTTGCATAACAAACCGGAAGATTTCTTTCAGCAACTGCATGGTAGAATATTTAAGAATCTATTTTTTATTTTTCTGTGTTTGCTGTAGATTGCATTTCAATGGGAGGGGAACTAGTAGATATAAAAGGTGATTTATCAGTTTTATCCGTAAGGTGTTCATTTTTCAACTTGACTGAGTAAAGTAAAAAAGTATGTCATATTACTGTAAGATATGTATGATTCTTTCCTTAAAAGGGAATGTATGCACACAACTTTGGGTATGCATAATGAAGCTGTAGTTGTTAAACCACAGAAGTAATTATACCGAGTTCATCAGACTATCTTTTCTATGACTGGATGCAAATGAAGTCACATCTGTGTAAGAGTCAGTCAGTGGTATTCTGCTTTGGACAGAAGGGTTCAGCCATGCCAAATTGGACTCTTACTTCACAAGACTGAAAAAAATTAATGCTTAAAGTGACCTTGCCCCACTTAAGCTTAGTCAACTGACAATTTCAACTCAATTAGTGAATGAAAACTTTAAACCAAGAGTTAGATGCAAATATTTACACTGGCAAAATTTTAAGACTTTTGAATTTAATAACAGGACTGAGAATTTAAATGCTAATCCTCTAATGACTGCAAAAACTGATTAAAGTACAGTTAAACTCTACTGTAGTAGATAATAGCTCAAATTAGCACTGAAAGGAATTGCCCATGTGATAGAAGCAAATGTCCATGTGGATCCTTTTGAAGGAATCCTGTCTTTGTGCAGCAGACCTATGTTTGTGGGAAATACTGTAATATTTTGTGCTATATCCTTTCAGCTAGAATGTTTCAATATTAACATGGTCCGTAGAACAAGTTGTTGCTTCAGTTCTGTTGTACATTCAGCATGACTTCCAGATGTCCTGGTTCTTGGATGCATAATTACACAACTTCAACATTAAGTAACTACATTTTAATATTTTATAGGTTGGGGTAGTATGCATATAGTCTGTATGAGAAGCTACAGCATGAAGACTTTCGGATATTAATATTTAAATATTTGCCATTCTATATTCTCTGCCTATGGTTGAAAGTATGTCTTCTTCATGTCTCTGTATCTTGCATCTCAAATACCGTATGCATATCTGATTCTCCATTCAAGGGGACTTGTAAAACTGCTAAAGACCTAAAGAATGTCATCACAAAAGATGAATGGCATAGAATAGGTTTCAAACAAATGCCTGAGTAGTTCTTTACATTAAAATAGACTGAGTCTTAACTCAGAGATTTCTGGAAGCTAGAAAGGTTATTATATGTGTATCTGAAAGGCTTATTATTACATTCCTCTGTATGATACGCCAATCACCCATATCAGGGACAGGTTAGCGGCTAGATCGACCTTTGCTCTGTTGCAGCATGGTTATTCTAATTTCTTTTAGTTTTACCTTAAAAGTGGATGAAACTGTAAAGAACCTGAATTTATTTCTGTATTTTCTTTTTAAAATAGGTCTGAGAATACGATTATTCAATTTTTCTCTCAAGCTACTAAGCTGTTTCTTATACATAATTCGTGTGCTCCTGGATGATCCTACACAAGGACTTGGATGGTAATGGTGGTTTTTTTGTTATTTCTGCTTGCAAAGCATTGTTTAACTTACAAGAAAGAAATTAATTTAATCAATAAATGTTTGATATTCTGTCAACAGGGATTTGGTTTTATGTCTTACAGATGTGTTTAAAGTATTATAAAGCCAGTCATACATTGTGAATGTAAATAAGAACCAAAATAACAATATTCTTTTTTCACTTTACTGCTAAAATAATCCTGGCTATTTGCTCAAATACTGTGCATCAGATATAGTTGTGCAAATATATCTTTTCGTTGTATTATTACATAACATTTCTATGTATCATACTTATGTTTATATTTATAAAAATAAAATTGCAAATATCTGGTTGCTAGTTTATGCAACAATAATTTTAGGATTTTACTCAATTCTACTTAAATAATTTTACTTAAGTAATTTTACTTAAAACCCCAGATCCTGGAAACAAACAGACAAATATATGAAACCTAGCTTTCATGCAGATGACACTGATGATAATTTTGTAGCCCTCTGCTTTCTCTTAACGCTTAGAAGAAAGTGAGACCAAAAGTGTATTCTATACTCATGATGATGTATGGTCATAATGTGTGATTTTGCACACCCACAACTGTCAGTATGGTATTCTATATGGGTCATTGTGTACTCTTCTTTTTTTGTTTTTTTGTGCGTTATACAATCTATCACCAATTGTAGAAGAAATTCTATTTATCATTTATTCAATCCTGTACTTCAGTTGTATTTGTGTCCTGGATATATTGTATCTTCTTAATTCTAAATGCTAATAAGCACCACATTTTATTAACTTACTTGCCTTCACTTCATTTGATTCTACTGGCCTTAAATACTGAAAGAAATAAAGCACAGATGAAAATACTAAGCTTGAGATGATAGAACTAGCACTCTTCACACAGCATTAGGCAAAGGACAATGTATTACTTCTAGTTTTAATATTTGAAAATACGTTAAATCTAATAAGGGCAATACTATAAAAAACCTAGTGCACCAGAGAAAGGCTATATTCTACAAGAACCAAATCCAAAGCAAAGTGAGTTAAAGAATACCAGCTTTACTCGGCAGCGCATGAGAGAGGGATGTGTGAATGGGAAGTACAGAAGATGCATTTGAGAGGTTTTTTTTGGTCAAAATTTATTGTAAGAAATTAGAAAAAGGACCAGAAAAAAGTCTCCCTGGAAAAGCAAGAACTGCAAAAAACTATTTCTTGACTCCACATGTATCTTAGAATGTCTCTTCAAGGAGAGGAAATGTGTGGGGAGGAAACAAGCTGTAAAGATTTTGCAAAACCTTTAACAGTGATGGAGAAGAGAAAATCCATCCTTAGAAATTTAGTCATAGTAGCACAGCAACTTAGGGACTTGAAATTTTACAGCTAATGATACTTTCCGGCATGAAGAAGCTGCTGATATTGTTTTGTTATGAGAACTCTAGTGATCCCAAATGAGTGTATTATACTGCAAGGTTATATCTGGGTATGAAGAACAGATTGGAACATCAGCACTTCTGCCACAGGTATACTTTGATAGTTTTGTATTCATACACAAAGATTTTTTCTGCATCTTGCAGACTGCTTAATTCCCCAGACCTTTCCTGACATGTTTGTTCCTTCAAACTAAAGGTTTAACAATTCACCAGCCAGAGAGTGTATTTGTCTTTTTGATATATATTATTCCCTTATATTGTGTTGTGGTACATTAGAGAGACTAGTTAGTTTGTTCTATCTCTGTATAACATTTGTCTGTCTGAGCGGTTTGAGATAAGTCACTTCTGCATGCTCACCAAGACTGCAATCTTGGAAGCTACGCCAGACAAACCAGCCCTGTGCCCAAAAGGTGCCCTATTAATGTCAATGGTTTTGCCTATAGAGATCCTGAGGGCTTGATACCTAAACTACTGCCATAATGCGTTCTTACAAGTGCAGTGTTAGGAAAAAAAAAGTCCTTTCTAGGTACTGTCACAGCCTGATGAAAGAAACTGCTCAGTGTGCTAAGAGCATGGCTACAGAAAACATTATCACCTGGTTGTTTTTAAAGTGACAATTCTGGAAGAAAGGCTTTTCATCACAGACTCCCCCTGCAGATTTATTTCCTGTTTTTCAGAAATGTCTGCACAAGTTAGTGTCTTTCATTTACTCCTTCAGGCACAGTGGGAGTACAGGGAAGTGCTTAAGACATAAAGTATTCTTATTAATGGATATCATTTAGCAGCTGTCCCACTCGTAGTCGGTAAAACTACAGCTACTACTAATCTGTGGTCTGCAAATCCATTTCTCTTCTGTTATCCTTGCTTGCCAAGGATAATCAAGGATATTTTTCATCATTTACATCAATATATATTCCCACATCCTTACATGACCATTTGAAGGCAGGATTTATGCCAGCAATTCAAGGCAAGATAACATCACATGTCCATAGCAGATATTTTTTTACATAGGCGTCACCAGTTTCTTACTTGAATTACTGCTGCATGAATCTCAAGCCCTCCTCACAAGAGGATATGAAGTGTGACTTGATGCAGTTTTTCCTGCTGAGAGTATGGCAGGTATATGCACTCTTTCTATCCCAGCCTATCTATGTGATTGGACTTCTAGTATCTCTTGATCTTCAATATTTATTGTTTACTTATTTCAGCTTTTGAAAATATAATTTCAGTTGTTTTCTTTTTAAATCGGAACGTGTTTGAAAATAAATCTTTAAAAAATATAACCTGGAATGCTTCACAGTCCTTTATCTACAGATACGGAGCACATATGGAACTACTTTCTAAAAGTTGTTTTACGTTTTTAAATGTCTATATCCATTGCCTGGGGTTTCAAACTATTGCATTCATTTTACAGAACACTTAATAATGTAATTAACATCCTTTTCCTCCTGTATATTTTTATGATCATGTTCCCATATACATTTGCTAATGAAAATGGACTTTGCATGGATGGGATGACAACTATCAGTAAGGAATTGAACCAGAGTTGTTCCAGTCAAAACTACACACCTGGAATGATTGATTGGTGAGTTCTGAATTTAAAAAAGCAAACCAAAAGTCCACATAATGGTGGGAAAGGGAGGAAAACTGTAAGACAAATCCATTTACATCTGGAGTAGTGAGATTTTAACATATAACAGTGATGTTTCCATAACTCTCAAGCAATTACTTCCATGTTCCTGTGTATTCATAACTGCCTTTAATATTTTAAATGTTTCTCTGATTGTGTAAGTGAACTGCTGGGTTGGATGCTCTGAATTCCATCAATGCTTATACCTTGAAGAAAAAAAAAAAAAGGATGCCCTTATTTAAAAAGCAATTATGACTAGCAGTAAATGACTCATGGATGCCAGATTACAGTAGTATCAAGTGCCTATTATCATTGAGATTAGTGAATACTAAAACAATATGAGATTTTTCAAGAGGTAACAGGCCCTGTGAGTTAGATGCCATTTATATCGTTACACAGATAACAAAAAGTTCATACACAAGAATTGTCAAGTTTCTTTATACTACCACAAATAATTATTCCTCTGCATCTCTAGAATCAAAAACTCAAATTGATTTATTCTTTCTGGAATCATAGGGGATGAACTAGAAGCCATTGAAGCCAATAAAAGATTTTGGTGTCACTGGGTGCTGGATTACTCCCATGGGAACTCAATGAATGGCTCTGGATTAGAAATACAAGCAATGTCAATACTCTGCAGATAACTATTACTGAGAATTTTTTTTTAAAATAAGGCTGTTCTAATTTCCATTCACATGTTCAAATATTTTTTTCTCTTGATTTTGTTCAAAACACTAACCAGATTTCGATTAATTTCATATTTATTTTCTTACTATAATGAACAGGTCTCCTATTATTTGGGTGAATAGAAGCTTGCCTTTATGGGGATTACAGGTAATATGTAAATGGACAATTTAACTATTGCCATTTAATAACTGTTGACAATATTGATTTACAGCATTTTAGTGGTGTTCGGATATTCGGAAAAGTTGATATTAACAAAGAAATCTAATTGATGACCAAGTGCAACAAAACCATAAAGATAAACTGATCTGAGCTGATTTGAATTTATATGGCTTTACAATATATTTATAAAGCATTAAATCTTATAACAAAATATTGTAGAATTAATGTCTTCTCTTAGACTTATCAAGCTCTGTTGAGTCAAGTAGTCACTGTTTGCTCTAATGATAAGTTTAAATTTCATAATTGCTTATGGCTATCTTTTGACATGCTTCATGGACTTTCTTGTTAAATACACTAGAAAGCTAAAATTACTTCATAATATAGAAGCCTACATGGTTAAAGGAATATGTCACAAAAGATGCATTACATCAGTGCTTTGTGAGTCTTTGAGATCTTTTGAAGTCTGTGATTCAGTACTGAGTGTCCTGGAGCCTGTTCATTTTAGGCACACTTCTTTTACTTGTGGACAGTGCTGTGGGACTTCTCCCTGTGAAATGTGTTTTTCTACTAAGAATTTCTTAAGCTTCCAGTATGGTTATACCATTATATTCTTACACCGTGCTTACTGCAATGCCATTACAATGGTTTGTACCTCTGCATAATATACAATTTTATAAAGGGAAGAATCCCTTGATGAAAACACCTTTCAATGCTTTGCTTAAAGTATGCACAGTTTGAATAAATTTTGACCTAGGCATTCAGATTACTGTGTCCAATTATATTAAAAGATACTGAGAAATTTATTTGCTTATGATACAGTCTTATTCTAATAAGATTTTTGATAAACATAGGAATTTATACATATGTGTATGTATGTGTATATACACATGCATTTGCAGTAGGATATATAGAATAATTGCAAACAGATTTTTTTTTTTATTTGAGATACAACTTGAGTTTATATAAACTCTCTTATTTGGAGAAACTGATATCATATTTTGATTGCATATTTTAATAATTTTCCAATTCATAACATCTTGTTTAATTCTAGATAATGATATTGTGACTGTAAATAGTGCACTCTTCTGAGTTTTCAGTAGTAGTGAGCATTAGTTTAAAATTAGAAATTCTGAGGCTTGTTTGACTTCAGGCTCCAGCTGAATTTGTACATCTTCTTGATAGAATATGGCCACAATATACATTAAAATACAAATATTTGTTATGCAAAGGATTTAAGTAAGTTTTGTGGTTATTTAATATGTATAAAGTTTTAAGTAATTTTTTTACTTTGTTAGTATTTTACTATTTAAATATTTTTAAGAAATGTAGTACATACACTAACTACATATAATCTAAGTGAAGGCTGATAAATTGAGCTCCTTTGCATTTAAATATTAAAATCAATAACGATTAATCTGTATTGTTTTTTGCTGTTTTCAACTTTCGGAATTATACACAGTAAATAAGCATTGTTTTTTCCAAACATTCATAACACCTTTACAGAAAAGTAAAGAGCTGACTCGCTTCCATTATTTACAGCTTCCTCCTTCTCTCTCTGTCTCTGTCTTGTGAAAAGATCTTGTTACCTTTTAGGAACAGACAGCTGAAACTTGAGAAACAATCTGGCAGGCTGTGTATGGAGCTCTCTAAAAACCATGGAAAGGCTGCTCTGAAGGCTCTCTGGAGTGTTATACTTGGAAGAGAGCAACAAGACTCAAGTCACAGCCCATGCTTTAGTCAGAAAAATAAGAATATCTAAGCTTCATGCTAAATGCTGTTAGCTGAGATGGTTTCAGACGTTGCATGGAAAAGCTGTTTTTTATTATCTTTTACTTTTCATTGTAATGCTTAATGTCATATATTCTTTACAAGCCGGTATTAATACATGCATTTTATCACTTCACTTAAGGTTTCTGTGGCTTTAATAAGTCTCTTTGAAACTCTGCTGCTGAGTTATCTAAGCTACAAGGTAAGTACTTTTAGTTACTTTCAGGCATAATTCATCACGAAAATGCATGTACAAGCAGAAAGTTGAGAAAAACACACATGTAAAGGACAGCATATTGTCACAGACAGCCCTGTTCATGTTTCCCAAATTTATGAGCAGACAGTAATATCTAGAGAGTGGAAGTCAGAAATGAAATTTCCATTTTTTTTCCATTGTCCGCTGGCACAATGTAATTTGAAAACACATTCTCAAAAGTGACCTTGGTTTTTGGATACTGATTCTTCAAGTGCATGGTTTTATATCTATCCATAATGCAATGAACATGATTCTTATTGATGTCAAAGCTGTAGCTACTCAGTATCTATAACTCAAGTTTCAGGCGTCTTAAACTGCACACCAGAAAACTACTCCAAGACAGCACTTGTTTGTTGTTTGTTTTTTTTTTTAAATTATGGATACCTACATACTTGTGTTATCCATCTCTCTGATGCTGTTGGAACATCTTTGCAAAATGCCTTGAAATCATCTGATGTGAATACAATATATTTTTGTATTTACACTTTCCTGAAAAAGTTATGTTTTCCTTGTATTTATATGCAATTTTCTTCATTACATTTTGTTATGTGCTATCTTAGTGAGTTTTTGGTACTCTGCATTTTTAGTATATTCAGGAGAAAAATACCAAAATAATTTATGAAAGTTAATATGAAAAACTTGATTTCTGAAGCTGAAGAATATCTTGAAGCATAATCTCTCTTTTTTTTTTTAATTTTTGAATTACTGACATTCAGTAGCTATCAGAGCCACCACTGAAGTGGTGTACTTAGGTGTGCTCATCAAGTGATTATGACATAAATGTTTTCCTTAGCACCCAATAACTCTAAGATGCTTAGAATTGTTTACTGTCTACAAATTGTTCTTCTTAGTCCTTGTAAGTACCATATACTGTTTACGTGTTGGGGTTATAAATGCAAATCAATTATAGGCAGAAACAATCCAAAATTAACACATCTAGTTCCAAAATAGTAACCAGCAATCACAGTTTGTATTGTTCCTGAGTTTGTTGGGCAGCCTTTTCTCCCTATCCATTCTGCTTGTGGTCTGCATCAATTTCAGTGAGTACAGAAGATGAGAGAAATATTGGCAAGTCAGCTCTCATGAGAAGTTACTTATTAGTGTGCAATAGGTGTAAAGCTCTACTATCCTGATTTGCTGCAAACATCTGTCACAGAAGTTGGGGCAATTTTATGATGGCTATATTTCTACCGCCCACAAGGGAATGAGAGTAATGTAAGGAAGAATAGTCATACTGAAATGCACTTTGGCAATCCACCTGATGCAAACACTTCTTTCCCTCTGGTCCTGTCCTCTTAGTTAAAATCTGGAAATGTCATGATAGAGCCATTTACCCTGTTTTACACCAAGAAGGCTGTTATTTTGTACACTGTAAGGACTTTCTGCACAGCCAGCATGACTGAAGGACTCCTGGTTCATGTAAATTTGTGACAGATTACCTATTTCATGCCAACATTTCCAAAGCTTTTACAATTTAGGCACAAGTCAGCATTTGTATGCACATTGCTAGGATTTCACAAATAACTTGTAAAATAAATAAAGCAGTCATTTGAGAGAATACTCCAAGGAATTTGCCTTTCTGATACTTGATTGATGACATATGAGAAATGATTCAACATGCAGAATAGTGAGGACATAGTAGTATATCATGCTACTAGGATACAGTGAATATGCATTTTTTTATTGCTTTTATATGGGGAGGAATGCAAAGAATGTAGCACTGTATTACACTGCTGATCACTTGGATTCAAGAATGAATGGTTTACAATCTTCGTTCTCACAGCTTAACCCATTACATGAGAGTTTGCCCTTGGCCAAAATTCTGAAAGATGTCTACGTTAAGTGCCAAAAAGCTCTGAAATGTACTGAAGTGTTTGTGGCAGAAATACAGAACTTTGATCTTGTAGTGCTAATTCAAATGTTAAACACTAGATTGTCTTCCTTACTTCTCTCTCCAAAGCAGTTGGGAAAAAGAAAATACAAAGTAAAAATAAAAGAAGATAAAGGCAAAGGAAGAAAGTACTCACTATAGAATACTGCCGTCTTTCCCTAACTTAATTTAATTCTTCTTTTTAATACTTATTTCTTAATAAGTTAACATCTTAACAGAAGGATTAGAATTAATAAAGAGAAATATCCAGACCACTGTGACTAACATGCAGAAGCTAATGAAACAAGATTAAGAGAAAACGAGCTGGTATTATTTCTTTGGAAAATACATATTTGCATTCCTCTTTTGCTTTATATTTTGCCATGAAGGTCTATCAGAAGGACGTACAGAGAGTGGCTCATCATTCATAACAAATGTTAGTATGGACAATAGGGCAGTCACCTGTGCACAGGGGTAATGAAAACAGTGGATTTGATGGTAAAATCTTCTAAGCAGGGCATGTCTTTTGAATATATGTCTCCGCAACTCTTAACGCCCTACTAGGGCTTTATCTCTAGTTTTTAGAAACTCTAAGACAACAAGGATTAAGGTAAGAAAAACTTTGGCACAGTCAAATGCTAAAGCATTGTAAGGCAGGATTTTAAAGATTTAGCAGCTTCTAAGAAAAAGAAGTAGAAACAGTTGCAGATAAAATAATTTGCCAGCAGGGTAGTCTGTTACTTGTATGAAGATTCACTGAAAAACAAGAATTATTAAAAAGAGAAATTCCTTAGGACAGGAGCCTCACCTCCTTATTTGTGTGTAACTAAGCATGTAAAAATAAAAGTAAACTAACCTTTGAAGAATGAAAAAGCAGAGACAAGATGTCTGTGTGTGATGGCAAGGTACCTAAAAATGCAACAGAAGAAAACAGGAGCATATTATACTCTTCATTAGCAGAGAGAATGGGTTGACTAGTTAATGCAACTAGAATTCTTCATTTGAGCTGTCTTACTAACTAGGTCATAACAAGGAAGTATATGGTCATATGAACACAGTGAACTGCTCTTTTAAAAGTATAGGTTTAAAAACATCTTTTTACCTGTGAGGTGCATTATGATAAACAGTAAGAAAAACAGGCCAGAGTAGCCTATATTCTGTATTCACATTTGACATATCTGTTTAAATCTAAGAGGAATGATCTTCCTGAAATTCAGCTAGTGGGAGACGTTCCATGTGTGGCATTGGAATATCACATATATTTCTCATCAAAACTATATGTAAGCCTACTGTGACATGGTGTTTTTTTGTCCTTTTCTTTGAAGGGAAATATCTGGGAACAAATTCTGAGAATACCCTTTCTCCTGGAAATAATTAATGCTGTCCCTTTCATCATCACGGTAAACATATTTAAATTTATAGATTTGCAGATTGCATTTTTATAGCTGCACAAATACTCTTGATTTTTATTGAAGTAAATTTGAATCTTGTGTGGATGACAAATTTGTGCCTGTGGGAACAGAAATTTGTGAACAAGAAGAAGATAATTTGCTACTTGAATGAAGTAGTAATACAGATCATTTTCCCCTTCTTCCCTGATAGGGGACAAACAAAACCAAAACCCTCTAACTCAAACTACAGCACAATCAATAAAATAAGCCAGCTAGCTATAAAAAACTAAGAAGCTGTGGTGTCTGCAACTGAAAAATGACTGTCCATAAGGACAGTATCAAATTATCTTACATACAGTGCATCACAGAGGAAGAAAAAATGTTATTTAAAGCCATATCTCACACTGGATACACATTAATAATAAGTATATTTCCCAAGTGTTTCATTGCTGCTTGAATAGAAAAGCTTTTAATGCATTTGTTAATTTTTCTTTCAGATTTTCTGGCCAGTCCTAAGAAACCTCTTTATTCCTGTATTTTTAAATTGTTGGCTGGCAAAGCATGCTTTAGAGAATATGATTGTAAGTATGACAAAGAAAATAACTATTTTAGAGTTTTTATTTTTTTAGTATATTGTCTTTAGTGGGATTTTGGCAGTACAGTTCACTGTCCAACTTTTAAAAGGAAGCTGACCAGATCTGTTAGGAAGCTAACCAGATTATACAAATGGTCAAGCATTGCTAAACCACTTTCGCATCAAAATCAGAAGAAGTTAAGACACCATGTGAAATTTCAATTAGTATAAATTGTTACTGTGCCAATAAGGGAAAGTTGGAATGGCTGGTTCTTTTGCTACTCTTCCATTCACGCACTATTGCAGGGAACTCAACTGCTATGCCTTAATTGGGCCTTGCTGCCTGTAATTGGTAAGACAGACATGAGCAAACAGACCTTAAGGCAGCTTGCAATAGTATCAGAATTGTGCCAGGATAAACAAAGAACTAGTTAAATAATCGCAGAATCACAGCTGGCTCTTTTGCACCCTTCTACATGATCAGCAAATTCTAATTGCATTTAAATGACTGCATTTTATCAAGGCATTATGTAATTCCTCTATAGAATCAACTCATGCTTTATTAATTCAAAACCAAAAATAACACCTCTTTTCCATTAATATAGAATGATCTTCACAGAGCCATCCAACGCACACAGTCTGCAATGTTTAACCAAGTCCTCATTTTAATATCTACTTTACTGTGTCTTATCTTCACATGGTAAGTGGCCAACCCCCCTTTGTTTTTATTATATATATTGGCTTTTCTTCCTTTATGACAGGGTGATAAAACAGGCATTGTGGAAATCATGCATGGAAATAAAAAGAGTAATATACTTGCAATGAAAGTGTTAACTAGCACCTGATACTAATGGAGTCCCAATACACTGGGTTTGGAAACAGGATGTGTATGCATGTGAAGGGGAATCATTCTCGCTCTACGGAAAGAAATAGAGATGATAAAAAAAAAAAGGAGAAAGAGGTGGGTGAAAATTTACATATGTACCAAGAGTGCAATCTCAGGAGAAAAGTCACTCAAATTTGAAGAGTACCAACAGAAGTAGCCATACTAAGGTCACCTTCCTCTGACTGGTGGGACAGACAGAAAAGTATGCAAGATCTCAGCCTTACCACTCTGATGACCAAGTCAGGTTCCCATAAGGAGTACAGAGTACAGCTGTTAATAATCTAGATTACAGAAAGTGTAGATTTTATTAATCTAGGTTACAGAAGGTAGTGAATGGTAGGTTCAAACAACCAAAATGTGTTAATCTCAACAACTTTTTACTGCATGACCTTGAAAACTTAAATTTACAGGGTTTGGGAAGCAGGGAGAAAAATCTGTTGAGGGCATTAAATAGAGAAATACTTGATAAATGAAATTCATGAGCTGCAGATCGTTGGAGGCTAGGAAAAGATCCACAGGAAACACCACTTGATCGCCTCATTTTTACACTATGTCATTAGGGATCTGCTGTTGACCAGGGCTGGAGATGGATAAAGTAGGCTACATGAATCTTAGGTCTCACCTAGAATAGTCATGCTTACATTTGCATAAATGGATAGCGGTTATAAAGTAGCTTGGTAGCTTCCTTAACATCAGAATTTTTGCAGCAGTAGTGCCTGAGAAGCAAATGTCATATATGGGGAAAAAAAAAAAGCAGAGGAAAAATATGTGTATTATAAGACAGTGTAAAAGGGGCCAGTGAACAGAGAAAATGGTTCTGTGTGGAAAGGCTAAATCACCTGTATTTATTTTGCTAGACAGGGTGCCTTTGGGTCAGCACACTGATAAAGTTTGATCTGTCATTTTGGAGACAGTGATTTGATTTTCTCTTACTTTATTTCTCTAGCTCGTTTTTCTGTTAGCCACTGTTATGTGCTGCCTAACCCTTTTGGTAATAACAGTGCGAAATAACACATGGCCTTTCCAGTCTTGTCCCTCTCTGTCCTTTATTCAAGAACAGGAGTTTGTTCCAGCCAGTGGCTAAACGAATGGTCCGATTTTACCCTTTGTCTTATGGCCACACAACTGCATAATGACAAATGCTGTCAGTTCTAAACAGGAATGAATTTTTGTGAGATTAAATTTCCTAGTGAATATTATGGACTTCTAAGAGGAAGTTTTGTATGGATAAGGACTACAATACTTGAGCCAGAATGCATAAAATTCTATCACTGTAGCACTTGGACATTTTTAGCTGGCTCTAATTTTGCTCTTTAATTTTTCACAATACGAGGCACTCAAGTGCCTCGTATGCCTTCATGTTTTTTACTAACCTACTTCAATATTTTACTGAACTGCTGAACAAAATATGTACCCAGTTCTCACTGAAGTAAGCTAGTAACAAGAATGTTTCCTAAGAACTCAGTGTGATGATCCCTGGTGGAATAAGGTATAGAAGCTGCAGCTAAACAGAACAACATGCTCACCACCAGGCATTTTGATAACTGACAGTAACATATGCAGAAAATGGCAAGCTCACCTACAGTAATTACGTCTGCTCTTAACAGCCGCAGATACCAGCTCATTATAGATCATTATATACTGACCTAGTCTTGATCCTACTAGACTTCAAAATAAGCTAAATAGCATGAAAACACCCAGTAATGCAATAACTAAGGAAGTGAAGCACGTTTGGAATGACTAAGAATAGTTGTACAAGCATCTGCAGCTTGCCTAAGACTGGAGTTCTGTTTTGGCAATTGTTACTATTGCTTACATGAAAACACATAGTGGCATTTTAACACCTTTTTACCCATCTATGTATGATTTTATATTACAGAGTGTACTTTAAAATATCTAAAGAATTCTCTATAAAAAGTCAAAATCAATTAGCTTAATGTCTTTGATTATGTTGCATCTATGGTGATGCAATGGTGAGTTAAGACTGTTTTTCTTTTTAACAAACATCATTTAGAGCTTATATGAGTTTCTGTATTTATTTTGCTGAAAGAAAAGCAAAGTCCATTTCTGAAATCTGTCCACTTAAGTATGGCTTTCACCAGGCTGATGTTTCACATTTTCTGCAACAGCAAGAACACCAAGTATATTCCCCCCAAACGCATATGGGAGCCGGCACTAGGCTTACCATACATGTAATGGAGCACAACACAAAAAAATCTTCAGCTAGCACCAGTCTGTTTTCATAACTGTGTTTTGCTTACAATAGTTAGTAGCTTGAATACAGTGCTTACAGTTTCAGAGGACTTTCCCTTTGGAGTGAATTCAGTACCATGGGGACATGCTCATGGTGTGCTTTTGGCACTACTGATAACTGCCCTCATCGTGCCTCCCTGCTGACCTTTGAAGTTAATGAGGTAACGGCTTTCAGGCACTGTATGGATTAAATTGTAAGACCACAGCCCTCCTTTGTTCTTGGTTGACAGGCTTGCTTTTACCATTTGCTTCAATAGGAACATTGGCTTCTCAGCACTTCTAAGGTCAATATAACTTTACAACACAGGGTTCTGTTATAAACCGTGCTTTTTTATCAGACACATAGAAAGAGGAGGCACATAGCTTTGTATGGGGATTACACCATTTTATAAGAACTTTCTACCTCTGTTTTTAACCAGTTCAGTTAGGCTGGTGCACTGAGAAGGTGCAGTAAAAGTGCTTTCTTACTGCTTCAAGTGAGATTCAAACCTTTTGTTAGCCTTTTGATGGTCATTTCTGTGAGAAAGTTTAAAACAAATAAATGCTGAAACATATGTACTTTTCAGCAATTAGTTCATATCTAAAAGATGTGCTCTTTAATAAATTTTTCAGAATTTGGGGTATATTTTTGATATATCTAAAAGAAGGTTTCTGCTGAGGTGAAAAAGTGATTCTTTCTTTACTTCCTTGTGCAGTAACAGAAACCTGTAGTTCTATACAGAGTACAAAATAGCTGGATATTTACAAGCATATGACGTCTCCACTGATAATTCTGAAAGTACAATTTTGATGCAGAATTTATATTATAGGATCTTTTCTAAAAGCTCATGTGTTTATAGAATAAGAGGATATTTATGTCAGAAGATGCTTATGTCTGATCTTTGTACGGGTGCAAGTTCAGTGAGCAGGAATGTGCCCCTGCCATCTGTCTGTCTAGCTAGAACTGAAATTATGTTCTCTCCATTGTGGAGGAACTGTTCAGTCCCAGTCACTTAGAAATACCTCAGCATACCCATCACCATGGGGAAGAACCTTGCTGGACCTCATGGTCTTCTGATTTACAATGGAGGGAGAAAATTTGGTATGTCTAAGCCCAGTACATTTTTATTTGCTCTTCTAGTGTGTAGACAACAGCATTGCATTTGTTACTATTTGACTGGTTGTCTTTGTCGACAGAATTTTACTTTAAAGATCAGTTTGAGGGATCTATGTTAAGTACAATAGCTGCAAGAAAACGACATATTTATAGAAAACATTTTTTAAAAATTGTAAATGCATAAAAGGAGCTCTTCCTTATCGGCTTTGCTCCTACCTGCATATAATAAGTATTTCAAAATAACTTGCAACATAGCTAGCAGAAAACACACAGAAAATTAATGAAATTCTGCCTCATCAGAAACCTATTGGTTACATCTGCACAACAGAGTCTTATAAGTGGTGGTTACACATGTAGATGCATTCCAACTTATGTTTTATAACTCAGGTGTAAGCTTGCAGATGAAGATTTAAAAAAATAATCTAGTGTTTACAGCTAATTGGCTGATGTAACAATTTTTAGATATAATTTTTCAAGCTACACTTTGCACTCAGAATCTAGTGGGAAAAGGCTTCTTGTGTATTTTGTATAGTTGTCAATTTTCAATGTTATTACAGAACAAAGAGTAATCACATAACAAAATATTTGCTCTGTTCCATTCTTTGATTTTTGATGATAACTGTTTATGGATCTGGGGGTAGAACTCATTTGCAGATCTATAAATTCATAAAACCAGCTTCATGTTTCTTTAGTTTACAGATTACATGCAAGGATTTTTGTCTCTTTTCTTCTGATTTCACAGACAGATGAGGCTATCCAATAATTTTACTTTCTTTAAATACTTCAGTGGCTTCCGAACCAGAGCAATTATACATATACTAAAAGATGTGTGGTCCTATATGACAGCAGTTACTATTGATAGAGTTCTAGTGAAAGTTACAGACCTAGTCAAAGAATGTGTTGTGTCATTTAGCTAATGGATGTTTGCACTTGTTTGTCAAATGGAATACTAATTATTTCTCTAAACTGTAAAACAAGAAAAATAGCAGTAAATGACTATTTCAGGCATCTTTCTGTGACACAGTGAATCATCTATTAAGACTTATTTTGCTTTCTAAATCACTGTTAGTCATATGTTGCTAGTGTAGAATGATTAGCTTGTGAAAAAGGTGGCTAAAAACTGTTTGAGATGGACAATTATTTTTTTCATACCGAAGACTAAGAAGCTTGCACAAACTTTGTTTAGTGTCTTCATTAAAAGCTCACTGAGGTCAATGTTAACATTTTTTACCCTTCAGTGCTTTCAACATCAGAAAATTAGGATGTTTCCACACACTAACTTACAGAATAAATGTAGTGTGCCAATACTGTAGCCTCAATGTCAATTACATAGTCAAAATCTCATCTGGAGGAAACAGTATGAGTAAATTCCTTGTAGGGATGAAAACAAATCCAGACAATGATCTAGTCCAAACAAGACAAATCAAGACCTTCAGATTTGGAACACTATGCTACAGAAAAGCCCAACCAAACAGAAAAGGATTAATTGCATGTAATGTTAGAGAAAATAAGGCATCTGAATGCTCTGGTTCCCTTTATTGTCGATAAGTAGAGACAGACACCTTCAGAGGGCAATGCAGATCTGAAGGGAACTAAGTCACCACATGAAGGTCTGTGCTTCTCTGCCCTTCTGGGTTGATTATATCAGGAGCCTACAATGACAATTCTCCAAGAAAGATGCCTATCATTAAGTAGGAGTGTTGGTGGATTATGTAATGTAGACTAAAATGTGGTTTTTTGGGTCTACAGTTCTTTCTGCGATGTTATGTTTTGTTGTACAGCATTCTCAGTGCTCAGGCCCAATCTCAGTTTATGATTTACAGACATTTTCTGCATTCAAAAATAACACAAGATTAAACTGTAATTATGTCATGTAATTAGTTTGATCAAATCCAGTGTTTCTAAAGTGGTAAAGCACATGAAGTCTCAGGATCTAACGGACTAAAGAGGAGTTGCAGAATTTAAATCCCAGAAATTTATAGAGCATTAATTGAAAGTTCTAAGTAACTGTAAATAATACAAAATAAATTATTCAACTATTACAAGAATCCCACAAAGTATTAAAATACTAGTGGTTGTGCTTTTCTTTCTCTGAAATAAAGCAAATTTGTTAGGAACTTGCTTGTTTCAAACAAAGGATCTCTATTTTACGTTTTGAACTATTCCTATGCAATACTCTCCAGGCATAAACAAATAGATCTAGGAGTAGGCCAGGTAGCACATGTAGTACCTTCCAAATCCATTGTACCAACTCCTACTCTACCCTCGTCCTGCACCTTGGTTGCTGGAATCAAGGCAGCATGTATGGGTAATGCTCCTCAATTCGAATTGAGGTCTATCTCAGACACTACCTTAACACTTCCTTAAGTGATTGAACAATAAAAAGGTTGTGCAGCCTCTGGATGGTCAATAACAAAACATTTCTTAAAATATCCACTTGTTATTTGCAAATAGATAATATATAAATTCAATTAGAGTTCACTTGAGCAATTGCCTTCTGGGAAAAACTGTGCATGAACACAACAACCACCTTTTCATCAACTTTCATCAGAGCAAAACATATCGCATACAAAGTTTATCTTTTCTTAGGTATAGAAATTTCTAAGGTGGCTTTACTAAAATCTGTATAAGCAGCATGTGAAAAGAGAGTGTTGCCACAAATAGTTGTGAATCTACATTATTTAAATGAAACACAAATTCAGATAAAACTCTTACTGTTTCTAATGGAATATGGACTTATGGAATGGGCCACACCTTTTTCACCTTTGAGAGCACTGGGGATCATTGTTTACATCTGTATTATTAGTACTTAAGGGCCAAAGCCTTTGAGAAGGCTTGATGAGAAAATGTAATGAAAAATTACAATGACAAAATGTAATAAAAACCCCAACTTGTTTATTGGATTGATGCCTTTGCTTATTTTTATGCAACTATTGTATTGTGACAACACAGAAATACTACCATATTTCTTCTGTTTTCTTTTTTTTTTCCTTTTATTGGTAGCATGGTATTTGTCATAATACATTTTTAAAAGTATTTTTACGTTCAAGAGTTACGTTCAAGAGTTCAATACATTACGTATTTTTAAGTTCAAGAGTTCAGATCTTAAAAAAGCATATGGGTGATTAGTGCTGTTAGAGTGCTGCTTAAAAAGTATAGGATAAGGACTTATGCTACTGAAAAACTGGTTAGTTGTTTGTGAAAGACAGAACAGAAATCATGCAGAAATATGGAAGCCCAATCAGAAGTCTTTTTGGCTACCCATCAAACATGGTTTCTATGGAAACCCAGATAATTATACAGTGATTTTCATGCTATTTTAGTTGTTAATTTGGTAGAGACATAATATTTCCTTTGTTAATCTTTTTAGATGTTTCTACATATTTGTTTCTAAAATAATTAGGTCAGCGTCTTTCCAATGCCACATGCAGGGAATTCTTTGTGCAACTGATGCAATGAAGCATTTAAAACTAGATACAGAGACCAGTGAGATTAATAATAATTTGAATAGCCTACTTACTGTGGTCTGTGGAACAAAGTCATAAAGGTTAGAGAGTTCAATCTAAATTATCTTCTGAGTGTGAGAGATACATTTGTAGTCATCTTGTCTAATGAAAATAAAAAATAATCAGAAAGACTAAATGGTAGCTCAGAAAGCTGCCATTCACAAAGCCTTTGTGATATGGAGTATCAATAACAGATTATTTATAAGCAAATCCTCCTGTTTTTTTAATATGTAGAGAAATATTAAATTAAGGAAGTAAACAATATGATTGAGAGATTTCAGTTGTTTTATTGTACCCTGGAAGATGAGTTGAGGCTTCAGGTACTTGTGATTTTTCAAGTTAGGATCAAAGCTTTGCTGATTTTCTAGCACAGGTTGCAAATAATTTATTAACCTGAAAATCAGTAGTTCCAAACTGAATTTAAACAAAGGTGGGCAAAGTTAAATTTGAATAAATTTGAAAGACAAAATAAACTCACCCACATTTTTGTTCACTATTGTGAACCACACGATATTTTAATATTTTGTATGGTATGTAACTCTACATTATAGGTCAGGTAAATCATCCTTCAACAACTAATGCAATGGCAATTTCACAATCTAGTAGTGTGTTGTTTAAATCAATATAAATCTAGGAAGAATTTTCAGTGTGGCTTGCAAGACTTTTACTCTTTGTGGGAGCAAGAAATTAAATTACTTTCCATTCTGAAAGTTCCTGCCTCTACCCTGTGAATCATTTGTGATCATTCTCTTCTAATGATTTTTACTGCTGTGTGAAGGTACTGAAAATTTAGTAATCACAATATGTATATTTAAGTAAAGTGTAAAAATAGATTAAAAAAACAAACACCTGCCCAAGAAGGATTTAAAATTTCTCTCAGGTTCTTTTCCCAATATTTTCCACAATAAGTTTCATGTGATGTAAAAACGTCTCTCAGATACCAAGTGCTGCTAATATTTACAATAATCTTGACAACTTTTCATTAAAGATGCATTGAGAATATTTGGGATGGATACACAGTATTTTGCAAAGCATTATGCAGTCTGACTATGCCATTGGGAGAACAATTTTTTGGCTTTTATTATCATGACATCTTTTAACACAGTAATAATACTACCAGATACCACAACAAGCAAAGGTTGTTCTGGCAGCAAAGACCAATTACCATTAGGAAAGGAGGAAAAAAAGGAAATGATTTTGAGTCATATAGCATTTGCACTGTTAGAAATACAGTGCTAAAAGATGGTATCTCCATGGCATCCTTTCTTTAGCAATCATATTTTGAATGTTGTGGGAGATAAATAAAATCAAGTTATTGCTAGTATTAACTAATGATGTGTAAAGCAACACCTAAAACATACTAATGTGTAAAACAACACATAAAATTCCTCAAAGTTAATCTAAATGCAGTCCTGTCCTTGTTCTTTTGCAGGAACATAGCACAAGTGAGAATGACAATAAGGAATATGTAAAGTCTTAGTAAAATTAAAAATTAAATTAGCAAAACCTGCTTTAACTTTCTGTGTCACACTGATGTACATAAGGACAGAAGTGGAGTCACAACATATAATTCTGTAATTCTCACATGAAGCCCATGATCTATTAAAAGGGTATTTGGTGAAAATCTGGAAGGGATTATCCAACGAGCAAGGACAAATAAGGAATGTCAAAGAGAAATAGAATGCCATATTCTGTTGCAAAAAATCAATTGCCATATTTTAATATGCGCAATATGCATTTGAGATACGTATGTCTTCAAAAGTATCAGCATGTGAAAAAGATCCACAGAAAAAGTGCAGTCAGAGAAAAGGTTTTGGGGATCGAGACATCGGGAGCTATGGAAGTAAACTCAACAGGCATGCAAAGGTGTGCAAATTGTTAGGACGTGGGTTCTCTAGTAAGCTTTCCATTGATTCATGAATACGCACGCACACACGCACCTGCTGCTGAATCACAGGCTTGTAACTAGATACCTTGTGTGAAAACGTAAATGTTACATATGCAAAATATGCATGTGACCTTCAGAACAGGGGTGACAAGAATAACTTCGGTAAAATAAAATGCTAGAATAAAAGTCGATCTGGAATACGACCAGAATCTGCAGGTTGTGAAATACTGTATCATTGTTTTGGTAAAAGAAGTCTTAGGTTTTGCTTTGGTTCTGGGAGGACTTAAATAAAGGTAGGTAAAGTTCTCCTTAAAGGGCCAATTTGATAAATAAAATAAGCGTTAAAACCCTCTGTCTTCCATCTCTTTCATTTCAGGAAAGCATTACATTTCACATGCTTAGTTTTATCTTTGCAGTAAAATGAAAAACCTGATACTCACATGGTGTCTTTGAGAATGTTATATCATTTTAAACAGCAGCAAATAGAATGCCATGTGTAACAACGGATGACTAATTATGCTGAGGATGTTACTTCACCATTTAAAATTCAATGCCTGGCAGCAAACCATCATCACTCACAATTCCTGGCTCAAAAATGAAGTTGTCATTAGCATGCAGACTTAAAAAAAATAAATATATCTTTCATTGACTGATTCATTAAGCTGACAAACTATTTATTTTACTTTACTAAAATTTGGTGTTTATGGTGGTTTATGCTAACACATTTAACTGTATTATTAGATGTCATCAGTTATTATTCTCTGATGAGAAGTAACTCATTATGCTGATTTGCGATCAGCATAACTTGAGTGATTTGTTCACTTTTATTGTCTTGTTTCATATTCCCACTGTATTTTAAGGGCTTGAAGTTTAACAAAGTTCCTATTTCTCAAATCAGAAAGTGAAGAGTTAAAAGACATGTTAATACAACTTTGACCATACAAACAGAAGCTGGCACCAGCCACCAGGAATTATTTGCTCACACTCTGTATTTGGCATAACTTTACGGAAGGGATGTCTCAGAGGCTTCGGCAGAGCTAGGAATGTGATATGAGATAATCTAAAAAGAAGATGTATTTTAGTGCATTTACAATGGATTTTAAAAGAAAAAAAAATATCTAATTTTTCCCTTCTGTATACCTGGTATTTCATTACCAAGTATTACAAGAAATTACTATAATGTTTAGACAGATGTTTTTCGAGCAGGTGAAGACTAGAGGCATAGACAGTCATCCAAACATAGTATGACATTTGTGTGATAAACAAATACATGTAGAAGTTAAATGTCCATGGATTCCTCTAACTCACCTGTGTTAACAATAGAGGCCCCATCCCCTGTGCCAGAGCTGTCACGTGCCAAAAACACTTACTGAGCTTAAATAAAGGAAGTAAAGAAGTAAAAGTATGATTTATTACAAAACTGTTATTGTAAAATCAATCTCTGATAATTGCTTGTGGACTTCAACAAAATTCTTTACCAAAACATACAGGTCTGTCCATCCTTTCACCTGGTCATAACAATTAAACGTCAACTTGATGTCAAAGAGTGTTAAAGATTAATCTCTAAATGGCATCTTGGCTCCAACAAGTTTTCATTTCTAGCAGTGTTAGCAGATATCACTTTCCATTCTCCCTCTCCCCCACAAAGTAGAAGTCTGTAAATAAAGACCCTTTAGGGTATAATCCAAATAAACAGCACTCTGATTAATGAGTTCTGCACTTCCATTGGCAATTAAAAACTTCTCCTAAAAGAAGTTAAAAATAGTAAATTGTATTGAGTTTTGTTATCTCTCATCCTCAGTAAAATATCTAACTGTATCTAATGTCAGCTTGAAGTTGAATATATGCTCTCATTCTTTGCAAAAACACAGCTATATTTTTTATGTCTGTGGAAGTTGTATGTTCTTGCAAAATATATCAAAAAATATACATACTGTATATTAGAGTGGAAGTGCCTGAGTCATAGCAATAAGGAAGAAAAAATAATTGGTATTCATTTAGCAAACACTTACATACAAACCGTGGGTTGACTTTGCAGACTGAAAACTTAACAACAGGCATGAAATCAAATTTTCAGTCCCTTTGGGCACAGAATACCATATGTAATTACATTGCACAGCAAAGCGGTATGTTTACTAATATATTACAAAAGGAGTAGGAGATCATGTAAGGGATGAGGCTATTTAAAGATACTCAATACATTATGGTCTCCTATAATTGCATGGATTCTACTGCTTTGCTTAACTCTACAGTGTAAGAACTAAACTGTTCACAGCTTTCCAATTAACTATTGAGTTACTTTTTCATATTTTCAGTACATCTATTAATACTGGTTTACATTTATAATGAACCTTAGTCAACTGCTGAGAAGGAGTACTTGTACTTAATTTACTTCTCAGTTACAGTGTGTTGATATCAACAAATTAAATACAGTCCTATATTTTGAAAGTTTGTTATCATTAGTGATAAGCAGTGAAAACAAAGTAAATGGAAGTATTTTGTGCAAAGAAGTTAAAAATAAAATTACTGATGAGAGGGTAAAGCTACATGTATGTACATTTAATAGAATTGGATAAATATGGCAAAAAGAATGTGGGTCGTGTTTCAACTGTACTCCTTCACTTGATCTCTTTCTGTTCACTTTGCTAATATTCTAAAACTAAAGAACTATGTAGAAAATAAAGATTCAGCCAACTTTAAGGTAAACATGAAATACTTCAGCTTGAATATTCAGAGTGGAAGTCTAATTTTAAGGGCTGTAGTGAGTATGTAGTAAGAATAAAATCTTACTGAATATTCTCCATAGGCTAAGCAATCAAAGGGGAAATATGCCAGACAAAACATGGCAGAGATTAACTCTATAGTGTGCTGTCAGTGCTGGTAGTTATGGTGATCTTCTTTCTTCTTCCTCCCCTGCCTTCGTCTTTCCAGTATTAAAAATCCCGTATTATTTTGCTGGCTGCTTGAATCAGCTCCTTTCTTCACTCATATGTCTGCTGTTTTTTGGTCATCCTGATAAAACCTGTGCTTTTCCTTTAAATGTTGAGTATAATCAGGTATGCTGAGAATTTTGAGAATGTAGCTTGTTGGGATTTCATCATAAACCATCATAAACATACTTGTGATTGTTAAACAGTCACACCTCATACTTCAGCATAGTCCTGTGAGGTTTTGGATTTCACCGATTTTTAGAGAGAGTTATATGCATAGATCCATTTGAATTCTAGCCAAAGAAATTAACAGACTTGCAAGTTTTTCTTCAAGCAAACACATGGCCAAAAGAGGTGGCCCAAAGGAGAAAACTCAGATGGAATTCATAAAAACTTCTGTAACTTTGAGGAAGCTCTTTAGCTATTGTAAAATTCATGCTTTTTCACTCAACCAAAACATTTCATTGAAAACACCATCAGGACTCCACCAGCATTAACAATAGGGAGAAGCAGGAGGAGAACGATGATGAAATCATGGAGCTTGCTGATCAAACCAAACAAGACACAGACAGTCCAAGGTATCCAAGCCCTCTGGCTCATAGCTAGAAGAATTGCTAGGTTTCCAAGCAGACGCTCAAACCATAAAGGAGCCTACTTCTGTAATATATGACATAATATATTGCTTTTATCTCCTTGCAGTTACCTCCTGTAATTTTGACCCCATGAGACAACCTTTATTTAACGTTTGCCCCCTTTCTGGTATTTTGGCAAAGCTAAGCATTGAGCCTGGTGTTTAATTATATCTTGTTCACAGGCCAGTTGTTTCCCTGATCATTACCCAAACAAGTTCTCTTTAGCTAAGTCAGCAAGGAGGTAACTCTGAAGAATAAATACCTTTCCAGTAGGAACACAAAGAAGAGAAAATTATTTATGTGGCACAGATTTTCACTTATGATCTTGGTTTTTTAATAACAAATTATTATGAAATAAAGGAGCCAAAGCATACCATATGAGGGGTTTTTTTTCTTTTTAAAAAGGAAGGATATACTTTAAGTCATATTGCGGTTAACATACATCCCTTTGGATCTTGTACTGCTCTTTTCAGTGAAACTTCTACTCATTATGAGCCTACAGATAGTGTTCTAAATAGAGACTGGATATCAGTGCAATTGTCTTGAGACTGCCAATACAGCCACCCATTTAACCAGCTTGATGGATACTACCCTTGTAATGCAGCAACACAGTATGCTTCCATTTTGCTCATTGCCTGTTTGAACAGTCTTTCTCTGTCTTAAGAATATCATGGAATGCAGCAGCTAAATTGAGGACAAACTAATAGAAATGCACATGCACAGGATTTACTTCTGTTCCCCAGAACCAGGAAATCCCACTGGCAACATGCAGAGGCATCTGTGTAATTATTGGTCAGATTTTTTTCCACAGTTGCTCAGACTGCGGATTTAATAATCAATCTATCCCTTCTCACTATCCTTAACAATCTCAAGAGTTCTCCACAAAAATAAGGAAGATGATGACAGTGCCCCAAGACTGGAACAAGCCGGTAAGAGCTGAGAGGAATCAAAGAAATGAAGCAAAATTGTTTCTGATGTTGGCAAGGAGGCTACAGCTTTGACAGTAACTAGTGGCCTTTATTCTTTTTTTGTACAGGTGACCTCACTGGCAGAGGTACCAACACTGACAACACCTATGCAAATGAAAGAAGTTTAAATGGTGCCATATTTGTGCTCACAAGAACAAAAATATTGAAAGGAAATTCTCATAATGATAACAGAGAAAGGACCATTAATGAGTCAGTGCAGTGCAGCTTGAAATGTGAGAAGCATACACTACTGTCCTAATGTGATCTGACTAC
>NW_009650188.1:88952-191738 GCF_000708025.1 Charadrius vociferus
ACTCTTTCTAACTTTAAGTTTTCCCGAATGGAGAACAACAGAAAGTTTCCCATTACCTAAATTCCTCACACATGAAGGTGTGTTTTATCAAACATCCAGAGATGCAGAAAACAGATAACCTGTCTGCTTGCTTCATTTTATATACCTAAGGGTTACTGCATTTTAAAACAGCACAACTTTATAATTTAAATAATACGCAGTGCTGTTATTTTCATGGATACTTTCAATTATTATTAAAAATACTAGAGAATGTGCTTATGTTCATTGTTCAGCATCTTGAAAAATTATTTAAAATACCATCTTTAGTTCATAAAAATACACACATCTACTTAAAAAGTAAATAATAGTACAATAATAAAATCCGAAATGGAGGGGATTACATCCTCATTTAAGTTATCATAAAGCTTTTGCATTCACTGATCTATAAATATTCATTTGCAGAATGAACTCCTCACTGTAAATGTAAACATTGTCCAATAGAAGGAGCACAACAGATCTCTGTCTCTGTGTTCCTACATAATTGTAGCATTTCACAGTGGTCTTCATAAAAGCTTCTCAAAATGTCCAAGTTCATCATGTTCCATCTGTCTCCTCTTCATATCTGCAAACCTCTCTCCTTTGTTCTTAGAAAGATTATATAAAGCACAGCAAGCAGCTGCCATGAGAAACAGATATTTCTCATCAGTTTCTAGCCTACATGTCTGGATCTTCTGTTTATTCACCCTTTAGTCTTCCAAATGTATATTCTATTGTTTTTCTCGGGAAGTGCCTAATAAAAGAATCTGTAAGTTCAGTAAACATATGAAAAGCTGTATCTAGTAAATGATATTCCGTGACTAGTTTTTCTTGCTTTGGTTATACATCACATACAAAAATATTGCTATATGGAATAATCACTCTCCAGCTAGACTTGCAGGACTTGCAATGAGAAGGGTAGAATTGGTGAGGTAGATTGTGTTTCAAGGGGGCCTCAGAGCCTGCATTCTGGCTTAGGAAGAGACAGCTTTCTGATTTCAGTTCTCCATGTCTTCTAATGATGAAGATTGTCATTGCTATCATTATACTGTTCAGTCTTTTCAGATAATTGGTCCTGAAAACAAACGTGAATGAAAATTTCTGGGAAAAAGATGAGCTTAATGCAGATGGTGAGGATTGGCTGCAATAGCATATTAAAAGATTGTGAGTGAGATACAAATCAAGGAAGCAGAAATCAGTTGCTTCCATGTCTACAAGTAAAATTCATTTCTGACAGAGCTTGGGTGTAACTGTGCAACAGAGTATGTTTTATGGAAATTTGAGCCGGAAAGGAAAATTTCATCTGTGAGCTTTCCAAAGGACTGCACTCCTCGTTCCTGTGGTTAAGGTGGATAAGACAAGTGGTATCTGCTCTGAGTCACTTTCAAGTTTTAGACCACTCCAGCCTGTGTTTACTATTGGTCAGAGTTTCACCGCAGGATAAACAGTGCAAGAAAGACCATTCTTCCTGAATGTTACTTATCTGTAAATTTCTGAGAAATTAATTGTTGGGTTTGGTGTTATTAATGAGAAAATTTTGCAACTGGAGAAAGGTAATTTGGCTTGTCCTGAAGCAGTTGTTTTAATAGCAGCAATGAGAGCAGCAAAAGAGTTGCACTCAAAATGCAATCAAATGAGAGGCTGTCAAGGAGATATAAAAATGGATAGAAGTGTAAGGAGGGTTCATGATGAGTATCCTTGAGAATCAAATGAAGAGGCAAAATCTGATAAGGATTGGCCACCAGAACAGAAGGAAAACTAGGAGGAAAATTCCAAAATCCTATTCCACAAAAAGCCTATCCTAAAAGGAAGGAACTAGGGATGGAGAAGTTGTCAGGTTTTGAGTCTAAGATAAATCAAAACAAATACCTAACAATAAAATTAAATCCATTTATCATTAAAATATGATATGACTTGAGTTAGGTTGAAAATGAACAAAAATCATTGTATCAGTAACTTATAGGCTATATCATAATTTTGTAACAGTTGTAAGACTGTAAATCATCTAAGACTGATCCTGCCTTGAGTGTTTGTGAAATTGTATTGAATCAATTCGTTTCCTAAACATATATTTAATGCCATTACCTAGCTTATATGGGAATCAAAAATTTAGTAAACTAGATATGTTGCAGACAAACTATCCAAGTAGATTGAAGCTAAGGTGTTTTACCACTACAGATGCACACCAGGAGCTGCATAAACCTAATAAGCTGCCATAAAGGAATATTGGCATCTGTTTTTTTTTCAGGCATTGAAAGATATTACACATTTCAGTAAGATCTGGAAACTCTTACTGTTGGCAGCTTTGGTACAGAATACATGTAAACATTAGAGAGGACACTTCAAGGTCAGGAAACTGCAGTCTTGTTTACAACAAATAAATGTTTGTAATGAGACTGAAGTGTACCTAGGCTGGATGGACACAGAGCTGATTTAGCCTCCATCAGAGAAAGTCTGCTCTTGGACTATAACTAAGTATGCATACTGAATTATTATTACAAGTTATTTTAATGCAGGCAATTTCTTTCAGGGGAGAATATTTCCATGCTGTTTTTGTTTATTCTTTTATGAAAAATCTGCTACTTCTCTCAATAGAAGCAGGACAATGAATTAGAGGAGCCTTTTGCCTAATCCAGTATGGATGTTGGCAATTTTTTTCTGTGTCAATCCTTTCAGAAAATTTATCCATCCAACTTGAGAATTTTTTTGCGCCTTCTTACCATTTCTCTCCATCACTATCGTAAAGAGGAAAGAAACAGGATGTGGGTTTGAATTCACAGTCATAGAGGATGAATATGAAGCTAGATCTTCCATATCTCCAGTAGCAGTCTAACCAATAATGATTACTTTCTTCAAAAAGGAACAAATAATAAAAAAAGATAAAAAGTGGTGCTGCCATAGTAGATGTAACCTGATCTCAGAGTTTTAAATGATTGAGTTTCCATTTCTTTATTACTATTGGCTTCTCTTAGCCAACCTCCTATGATTCAAGATTTTTTTTAAACAAATCTGATGATTAAACTCCAAGTTTAGCATGTTTAAAATCTGTCAAGTACATAATTAACAACTTCTAAAGTGGTAGTGGTACAATACCAGGCTTTTGGAAATTGAATATCGTTTTCCATGAGTTATCTCAAAACAAACTTACGTTCAGACAGATATCCCAACACAGCCCTAGAGCTAGCTTGCATATTTTAGGTTTTCTTCATACTTTTTATTATTTATGCTAAGAGGATAACTGTGGACTGCGTTCTGTCACTAGGAAATGAAATATTTGTATACCTGGTCATAATCAATACCTGTGTCTCCAATTCCTGATTCTACATGCTCGGTTAGGTTCTTACGCACATTTAATAAATGTTTGGATAATGAATCTTTCAATTGTTAATTCAGTTTGATCAAGGGAGTGTGGGTGGTTTGCATAACAACTGTTAAACCCTTAAGAGTGATTCGAAACTATTGGAAGAAACATTAAGCATGTTGTTTGAAAGCATAACATCAGGCATATTAAATTAGAATTTGCATTTGAATTTTCCACCACAGCACATCCAATTTCTGAATATTATAAATAGATTACTTAATTATTCTTCCTGAGAAAGGATAGGTATGTAATGTTACCTAATCCTGTAATGCCCTGCAGGTGAAGAGTATGTGGTGTTTGAAGTACTGACTGCATGATTCTATTTCCTGAATAGTTACTGACTCCTTGTGAGAGCAGTCCAAAACCTCAGACTCCAGAAGGCTCTTAGCTGCAACAGTATTGACACACAGAAGTACCAGTACCATCAAAGCTCTGAGGCAGACTGAAAGCATCCAAAAAGACAGATAGTTCTTTGGACTTACAGACTGAAGTGTGCACAGACCTTTTTATGGAAATACACTGAGCTGAATGCTGCCCACAGTGGGACTCTACTTGTGCAGTCTCAATGACCAGAGTTGTTTTATTGCTGCTCCACTTCTCATTTCACTAAATGCAGCAGCAGGAGTAGAAAGGTTCTCACTAAGTTTCAACAAATATTTATGTACAGTTGGTCATTTCATAATATCCTATTCTGCTTAGCAAGATGTTCTGCAGATTCGGGAAGTCACATGGCTTACCAGTGGAAGTTTATTTTTATAAGTTGAGCTTTTGCAACCATTAGCTGCCTATAACGTGCTGATCTTTGGGGAAGGAAAATACTTATATTAGATACTATGGGTAAGCAATAATGATATCATCAAACACCATCATTTAGAATAAATACACAACTGGAATACAGAAGAAGGTGACCTTTCTAGCTGAAGACAAATTCAGAATTAATTTCTGACATGGTGGGATTGCTGTGTAGTGAAAGAAAGAGTTCTGCACCCCTACCCTCAGCTTGTATTCAAAGTCCCACAGAACCAAAGAGCTTGATTCAAAGCCTGTTAAAATAATCTGAAGCTTTCCCTTCACTGCTGTAATTCTTAAAAAAAAAAAAAAAGGAGAGTGTTGTATGAAAACATATGCTGCTCTCTGAAAAGAAAATATTCTGGAAAAATAGAAAGATTTACATTGGACTGTCTAACGAAGTGGCATTAGAGTTGCAAAAATATCTGAGATATTTGTTATAACCTTAATTTTGTCCTTGCATATTAAGAAGCCACAATGTCCAGCAGTATCTTTTTTTTTGTCCCGTCAGTGAATACATTTCAGCATGATCTACTGCATTTGTAGGATCACTTGTTACCAACTAAGAATAGCATGTGTATTTCTCTACTGACTTACTTTAAAGACAGCCTAACAACCTTCAATAAGGTCTCCCCTCAGGCTCCTTTTCTCCAGGCTAGACAACCCCAGTTCCCTCAGCCAATCCTCCAGACTGTGCTCCAGACCCCTCATCAGCTTCCTTGTCCTTCTCTGGACACACTCCAGCACCTCTATGTCTTTCTTGTAGTGAGGGGCCCAAAACTGAACACAGTACTTGAGGTGGAGCCTTACCAGTGCTGAATACAGGGGGATGATCACTTCCCTAGTCCTGCTCACCACACACTATTCCACATACAGTCCAGGATGCCATTGGCCTTCTTGGCCACCTGGGCACACTTCTGGCTCATATTCAGCTGGCTGTCAGCCAACACCCCCAGGTCCTTTTCTGCTGGGCAGCTTTCCAGCCATTCTTCCCCAAGCTTGTAGCATTGCATGGTGTTGTGACCCAAGTGGAGGACCCAGCACTTGGCCTTGTTGAACTTCATACCACTGGCCTTGGCCCATCGGTCCAGCCTATCCAGATCTCTCTGTGGAGCCATCCTACCCTCATGCAGATTGACACTTCCGCCTAACTTAGTGTCATCTGCAAAGTTACTGAGGGTGCACTCGATCCCCTCATCCAGGTCATTGATAAAGATATTGAAGAAAACTGGCCCCAGTACTGAGCCCTTGGGAACACCACTTGTGACCATCTGCTGACTGGATTTAACTCCCTTCACCACCACTCTCTGGGCACAGCCATCCAGCCTGTTTTTTATCCAGCAAATTGTACACCCACATCCAGGCCATGAGCAGCCAGTTTCTCCAGGAGAATGCTGTGGGAAACAGCGTTGAAGGCTTTACTGAAGTTGAGGCAAACAACATGCACAGATTTTCCCTTATCCACTACTCGGTTCACCTTGTCATGGAAGGAGATCAGGTTTGTCAAGCAGGACCTGCTTTTCATGAACCCATGCTGACTGCGCCTGATCACCTGATTGTCCTGCATGTGCCGTGTAATGACACACAGGATGATCTACTCCATAACCTTCCCAGGCACTGAGGTCAGACTGACAGGCCTGTAGTTCCCTGGATCCTCCTTCCGTCCCTTCTTGTGGATGGGCGGCACTTTTGCTAACCTCCAGTCTACTGGGACCTCCCCAGTTAGCCAGGACTGCTGACAAATGATGGAAAGTGGCTTGGTAAGCACATCCACCAGCTCCGTCAGTACACTCGTGTGGATCCCATCTGGCCCCATAGACTTGCTTGTGTCTAGGTGCTGAAGCAGGTCACTCACTATTTCCCCGTGTATTGAGGTCTTCATTCTGCTCCCTGTCCCTGTGTATTAGCACAGGGGACTGGGCACTCAGGGAATAACTGGTCTTATTGTTAAAGACTCAGGCAAAGAAGGCATTAAATACCTCAGCCTTTTCTTCATCCTTTGTCACTATGTTTCCGCCCCAGGCTACTAAAGGACAGAGATTATCTTTAGTCCTCCTTTTATTGTTAATGTATCTATGGAAACTTTTTTGTTGTCCTTAACAGCAGTAGCCAGGTTAAGTTCTAGCTGGACTTTGGCCCTTCTAATTTCCTTCCTATGTAGCCTCACTACATCTTATTAGTTCTCATGAGTGGCCTGCTTTTTCTTCCAAAGACCATAAATTCTCCTTTTTTCCATGAGTTGCAACCATAGCTCTGCATTCAGCCAGGCCGGTCTTTTTCCCTGACGGTTCATTTTTCAGCACATGGGGATGGCCTGCTCCTGCACCTTCAAGATTTCCTTCTTGAAAAATGTCTATCCTTCTCGGACTCCTTTGCCCTTGAGGACAGCCTCCCAACGGACTTTGTCAACCAGGCTCCTGAAAAGACCAAAGTCTGTCCTCCGGAAGTCCAAGGTAGCAGTGCTGTTGACCCCCGTCCTCGCTTCTCCAAGAACTGAAAACACTATCGTTTTGTGATCACTATGCCCAAGACAGTCTCCAACTGTCCCATTCCCAACAAGTCCTTCTCTGTTTACAAACAAGAGGTCCACAAGGCACCTTCCCTAGTCAGCTTCCTCACCAGCTGTGTCAGCAAGTTATCCTCAACACACTCCAGGAACCTCCTAGACTGTTCCCTCTCTGCTGTATTGTATTCCCAGCAGATATCTGGTAAGTTGAAGTCCCCCACAAGGACAAGGGCTCATGATCTTGAGACTTCTCACGGCTCTTTATAGAATATTTCATCTGCCTCTTCATCCTGGTTGGGTGGTCTATAACAGACTCCCACCATGATATCTGCCTTGTTTGCCCCTTCCCTGATTCTTACCCATAGATACTCAACCCTATTTTCACCATCATTTGGTTCCAGACATTCATAACACTCCCTGACATGCAGGGCTACCCCACTGCCTCTTCTTGCCTGCCTATCCTTCCTGAAGAGCCCATAGCCATTCATTGCAGCACTCCAATTGCACGAGTCATCCCACCATGTTTCTGTGATGGTGACTACATTGTAGTTTTCCTGCTGCACAATAGCTTCCAGCTCCTGCTGTTTGTTGCCCATGCTACATGCATTAGTATACAAGCACTTCAGTTGGGCTATTGATCCCGCCACCTTTTTACTTGGAGAAGCCCTAATTCCTGCCTCACCATTCCCAGGCATGGCAAAGAATTTCTAACTCATCAATGACCCTCACATCTATGCTGTTGCGTGAATCTCTATCCCCTACCTTCAGCAGACCGAGGGACCTCACTAGCATCCCGTCCCATGGACACTGGCACGCCACCCCCAGCTTTATTCCTAAACAGCCTGGTTTCATCCCCTTCCCCCTTTGAATCTAGTTTAAAGCCCTTTCAATGAGCCCTGCCAACTCCTGTGCCAAGAACCTTTTCCCCCTTTCAGACAGATGTACACCGCCAGTTGCCAGCAAGCCTGGTGTCATGTAAACTGACCCATGAGCAAAAAACGCAAAGTCCTGCTACTGACACCAGGCTTGGGGCCAGGTATTGATCTGCTGGCTCTTCCTGTTACTTACCTCATCCTTCCCTGCAGCTGGAATGGTAGAGGAAAACGCTGCTTGTGCTCCTGATCCTTTAAGCAGTCATCCCAGGGCCCATAAGTCTCTCTTGATCACCCTCAGGTTTCTTGTAAATTCATCACTGCCTGTCTGAAAAATCAGTAGTGGGTAGTAATCAGAAGGATGTACCAGGGAGGGAAGTTTTCTCTTTATATCTCTAACCCAGGCCGCAGGGAGGCAGCAGACTTCCTTGAGAAGTGGGTCTGGTCTGCATATTGGGCCTTCAGCTCCCTTCAGGAGGGAGTCACCTATGACGATGACCCGTCTTTTTTTCTTTACTGAGGAGGTTGATGCTGGGTGCAGCTCAGCTTAACCTTGGTGACACCTCCTAACACATTGAATCATCTTCCTTGTGGTTCGGTTCCACTTGCAGAACCTCATACCTGTTTTGCAAAGGTACCTGAGAAGTTGGGGGAGTTACTGAGGAGATATGCCTGCTTCGCCGTGTAGTAACTTGTTGCCGTTGTCCCCTATCCTCTAAATTACCTTGTTGATCTTGGCAGAGAGAGGACACATCTTTGACAAGAAGTGAGCACCTTTGGCCAATTTCAGGCAAAACCTCTATGCATTTATCAGACTTCTAAGAGATATTACATGCTTCCTGGAGTGAGACTGAAGTGTGAACTGTTCTATAGCCACATTTCATTTTGGTGTAAAGAGTGAGGAAGTTTCTTTAAACATCATGGATGAACCCTTCCAAATCTTCATTTCCTTAAGGAGATAATTACAGCCACTATAGTGGTAAAATATATCTCAAATGCCTGCCCATGTGTTTCCTGGAAAGTTAACACAGTCATCTTCTTCTGTATTTCACTGTATTTGAATTTTACTCATAGATATTGATGGTCTATTAACAATTTTGCTGAGCGATAGCTCATTCCAATTTTTCTTTTAAGGAAAAAAAAATTTCTAACAGTAGCATCAGAAAAGTTTAAAATAATACAAACAGCAGTTGGTGGTTCAGAACAATCAAATAATCGTAATTTAATTTGTAAGTTGTTCTTACATCACCATTCTGTGATAGCATATGTGGAAACTTTAAAGAGTTTTGTGTGTGAGAAACTACTGGGAACACGTACTTAATATGCAGAATTACTATATTTCTGAGTTATTTCAGCTGTAACTTCTGTAGTGTATAGGCACTGGTAAACCTGGTAAACCTGGTAAAATTAATCCCCATTGATTTCAACGTATTCATTAGCTAGTCCCTGCAGCTAGCTATTTAAAACACAACGAAGTAATGGTACAAGTTGAAGCTCAAAGTTAAATTCTAAAGAAAACGGTGCTGTTAGTTTCTACTTAATCCTAAAGACACCTAAGCATCTCTAACTTTCGGCTTCAGCCTCCAGTGCATTATTTTAGACCTCGAGAGGTTGTACCTGTAAACAATAATTTTCTCTAAAAGTAAAAATAAAAATGTAGAGCTCAGACATATTTGGGAACAATGACAAATGAAAATGCAAAATGATATAAAAATAGATTATAAATGATTGATTATAAATAAGGAGTAGTTAATGTACAGCACTTGCAAATTGCTATCCAAGGGGTTCTTGTTATGTCCATTTCTATGACATGCTACTGCAGCATGACAAAAATCTTACTTAATCTCAGGGGTTATTTTACTCTACAGTATTTATTTCTGTACTGCATGTGGACATAGGTTATTGACAAACAGTAGTTAGCTTTGGCATGTAAAATACTCAAGCAAACAAAGATTCCTGGAATTAAAAAGAAAACTTCCAGTAAAACAAAGATTGAACTCTGAAAAGTTCAAATGATACCTAAACTAAACATGACTGATCTTCAGGGATTACATGTTACTATCTTTATTTTTTGTTTTTCAAGTGCAATGGTAGTAGAGTGTTTAAAATCACACTTCTATTCTTCATAACTTTGTAATAAATTTTCTGATACTACTTTTGCTTTAGCAGATCCTTGGTTTAGGTTTCTGTGGATTGTTTTAGTAACAGTAAATCTCCTCTCCATTAAACAAATTTTGTTTTAACTGCTGACTTAGATCCACTGTGAAAAGACAGCCTTGCTGAATTTACAGGAAACCTAAAATTGGTATAGAAGGTGCTGAATTCGGCCGTATGTTTTAATTAGGTGTTTTCTGTGTATTTATTATTACAGTGGTTTATTTTCTCCAAAGAACAAATTGGTGTGAGCATTGCCTTTGTGTGAGCATTCCTTTTCTGTTTGAAATCATTATGTTTGTTCAGGGACTACCAAGTAAATCATTGTTTCTTCATGAGATGAAAGAGGAGGAGGAAGCAAACAAGAACAAGGAGATAAAAATACCACCATAAAATATCAAAACAGCCAAAAGATCAAGTCCAAGTTACTACGTATTTCATTATGTCAGGAAATACGAGAAAACAGACAAGAACTTACGCTGTCTGTATTGGTACATGCAGTATTTATGTATCTTTTAAAAACAATGCATAACACTGTCCTGCCCAAACCGTGACACACTTAATTTACAAGCAAAAAGAAGCTGATACTACTAGTCTTATAAAGAATTAGGTTATATTAAAAGGAGTCAATAAGTTGGGGGGAATGGAGTAACTATTGCATGTGGACTTGGCTTCACAGACAGTCAATAACTTCCCACTGCACTCTATGCAGTGTAATTAGGTAGCCCAAATAGATAGAAGCATGCTGTAGATGCTGGGTAATGTTTCTTTAGAGGCACTGGTGGTGAGATTGAAGTATAATATTCTTAAGGGAGAAGTAAAAGAGGTAATACTACATTTGGTAATGAGACTCCCATAAGTTATCCTCTGAAAGTCAGTTTTTTCTGCAGTTTTGTGATCCCTGGCTCTACTAAAAACAAAAGGCAGAAGAGCAAAACACCAGGAAAGTTAAGACTTGGTAACCTAATTTTGAATTTTTCACTCCGTTGTTTTCAGGGTTAGGGCTTCAAGTACAATTTCATGGAATTGCAAGTGAGGTGCAAGTAATTTTTGAGGAAAGAAATTAATGTGTTCAACAAGTTGTTCAAAGAGCTGAATTTCTGCTTCAGCAAAGAAAAAATAGCTCCTGTGTCTTACTGACTTTAATATTGTTAACTAAATGTGAGAAGCTCTGGCTCATGCCCACTGAGTTCAACGAGAAACAGCTTGAATCCACAACATTTTGGATCAGGCACAAAATTATTTTGGTGGCTTCAAGGAATAGGAATATATAGGACTATAAGAGAGTATAGCTGATAAAATGAAATCTTATTCTCACTAAATTCAGTGGGAATTTTACTGTTAACTTAGAAAAGGATGAAATGGTTCATGATATATTAACTTATTTCAGTTTAGCTAAAGGGGGGACTGGCTACGGAGAGCTCATGAAAAATAATAACAATAAAGACAATATCAAGGCTTGAGTTTTCCTACGAGCGAGCTATTAATTTTTTTTTTTTTAAAGTTTTACAAAAATAGCAAAAAGTGAAGAAACAATTTTCATTCCTTGAAAATGTAAAAAAACCCCAAGGGTATCCAATTTTTTTTTTTACATTTTAATCCATCCTATCAGATACAAAGTGTAAAAAAACCCTTTTGCATATACAAACACCAAGCAGTTTCACAGTCACCAGCATCAGAAAAATTAAATTTCTGCCAATGATAGGATCACGCATTATGCTTAAGTATAAACCCATCTGCAGATATTTAACACACTTAGTGGAGAGGTGTATTAGTCCTGTTCTGTGGGAGCCATATCACTGGCTCTGTGTAATTGCTGCTTTCCTGGCCCTTACGACCTTAATTCCTGAAATCAAGATTATGTATTTTAGAGATGTACCCACAAAAGACAACTACAGAGAAGAAAATGCACCAATGTGATCAGGAATAATAACAATGAAGTATTAAAAATCCATCACCATTCTGCTTTTAAAATTACGTATAACTTATGTGAATAATGATATTAAAATAGCTTCTTTTTCTGTACTTCGATGCCTCTGCAGTATACTCCATTATTTCAAATTAACATTGGAAAAGGATTTAGCTGAAAAACTTCCTTGTCTGAGACCAAAAGAAAGCTTCATTAGCATAATTCCGTACAGTCCTTCTGTTAATATTTTCAGGGACAAAAATATAATTATCCTTTCTGTCAAAAAAAGAAAAAAGAAAAAAAAAAGCCAAAATGGGACCATAGTGAAATTATGAAGATCTAGATTACAACTGAAGTGAAAAATGTAGGACAAATTGGATAGGAATATAAAAGTATCAGCTCTGACTGAAGTATGAAACTTATGCAAACAACAGGGAAAAAAACCTGCCCTTTTTAGAACATTTTGAGATGTGTGAAAACTACAAATGTTAGAACTGTGAAGAGGAAACTGGGAATTTGATCCATATGTTCTGGAAATGCCACTGCCCACAGCTAAATTATTTTTGGAGAACAGAACAGAGAACAGAAGAACAACTGCTAAAGCTGTTATAAACACAGGGTCTCCCTGGTGATGCAAAGATCTTACCATGGCAGATACTAATGACTGACTATTACCATCTGGATACCACATATGAAGAAATCATCTTTGGTATGTTCTAGAATAATTACCAAGGAATATGATATTATTTATCAATTATCTCTCTAATTCTCTGAGGAGAAATCATTCTGCTAACTCAAAGGAAAAAAAGCACTCTTCAGTGTGGTTCACATGCTGCTTTTCTTCATATAGGTGAATAGAATCTAAAAGCCTGCACTGATCTAAGTAATTCTACTGTATTAGGGAAGATCATATTTTAAGCTTGGGAAGCTCTTTGTCATGCTATATTTTTTCAAAGCGAAATATTTTTAAAATCTGCAACATAAGAAATAGCAGTAAGACCTGTGCACAGATTCTGCTACTGCTTCTCAAGATCAAAATCACATCATGCTGATTGCAAGAGAAATAATTACCAGTTAACTTGGGCTACCATTTACTTGTTCACAGGAATGTGTGGCTGGAAGGAAAGAACTTAATTTGTTCTGCTGTCAAAGACAACCAAGCCTTATATTTCCGGTCTGTACTTTTAGCAAGCAGATTCTTCATACCAGTTGGCATCTTCCACTTTCTACCTGAAGGCTGACCCTGGACACTTGTTCCTCTGACAATTCGATAGCCTGCAATTCTCACATCGAGTTTATTCTAGGCAGTCTGTATTCATTTATACCAGCATTATCCTTCTAGTATGCAACATATACTCTCATAACTAGTTCATGCTAGTAAGTCTTGCAACAGAAAGGGACAGAGACCAACATAGAGAGTAATAGATTTAAAGAAAGCAGTATGTACATTTTCATACCAGCAAACTCTCCCTGAGAAAGATAAAAGATGTTTATAAAAAATTCTGAATGGTGGCAACTATATACCATCTGTTTTGTTCTGGTTTAGAAAGGAATTGCATGAATCTATGATGTTCTATATACCACCTCTCCCTCACAACAGCCACTAAGCAAAACCTAGCAACAAAGTTGTGACTATCATAGTGAAATTATAAAAAAATGAGTTTCTTTTATTAAAAATGACATTTGAAAATTTTATTAACACACCTGTTTTGATACTAATTTTTACTCTTCTCTGAAAAAAATGTCTTTGCTAAGCAATTTATTAATTCTGAAAAAAAATAGTTCTCTGCACATATAATCATCGAACTTGAACTGACCCTAAGTACAGTTTTTATTTTTCGTGTCTTTATTCATTCTTTTCTACGTAGTATTTGTGGAATTCAGCATCTGGAACGAGCAGGAAACAGGTTGACTCTCTTTGACTCCCTTTATTTCTGCATAGTGACATTTTCCACTGTGGGCTTTGGGGATGTTACACCCAAGATATGGCCTTCAAAGCTGCTTGTTGTCATTATGATCTGTGTTGCTCTTGTGGTGTTGCCCATACAGGTAAATGTGAATTTTTCTTCTCTTTAGAATTGTTTTTAAAACAAAAGAATAATAACTGAAATAATGTATTGTTACTATTATTATTGCACATAAAATGTCAGAAAAAATAACCATCTTCTAAATCTCTTAGTCTTTTTTTTTTTTTCTTCCTTCTCCTATAGTCTAGATTTATACTAAAAAGCAGAACACTAATAACAGTTTTCAAGTGCTGGTGAAAACTTTCTGTTCCTGTCATGTACCACAGAGCCCTTCCTTTGTCCTGAGATAAGGGCTTGTTATTAACAGAGCAATTTAAAAAACAACAACAGTAGCCAGCACTTTCTTTATGAATACAGCATTTCCTCTGCAGGCTCTCACTATTTCTAATCTTGGTTGTCTCTACTTCCTCTCTTACTCTTACAGCTCAGTGCTAACTTGAAAAAACTCTCATTAAATCTGCAACTCAAGCAAATTGGGTTCACAGCTGTGTATGTCAGTACACACACACACACAGAGCCAGCAGCACAGTTAGGAATTTTTGATGCCTACCTAAGTTTAGGACTTCTAACAGTTTCAACAGGAAAAGGCTTGTTTATGAAAATGCAAGTATTTCAAGGAGTCAATCAGCTTCATTAAATTTGTACCAAACATTTCCCAGCTCACTAGGTGAGACTTGACAGAAACCCTGAGATTGCATGGGAAGCCTTGCCAAGATGTTAACTGTTCCACACTTGGTGGTCACCCAGACCTCGTACCACAAAAAGGGGATATGGGGAGGCATTGTGCATGCTCATAAAAGCTTATAGTAGACCTGCTAGACCATGAAGCTTCGAAGTTTCTCTCACACAGCCATAGTTTCCAGACTTGGCTTCACTGAGAGCAGACAGCATAGACATCCTGGGAGGTTGGAAGGTCAAGCTTTCAGCATTAGTTTTCTTGCAATTATTTGAACATTTTAATTATACCTAAATATTGAATGTCTGCATACGCAGACATGTACGTTAACACAGTTATACTCCAACTCAGTGGAAATTTAGTAAAATATATATTCTATTGAAAATTAAATATGTTTTGTTTAAGAAATATGCAATTTCCTAGAAAATAGAAATTTCATCTTTCAGGTAGTTCTGATATACACTTCAGGCATAAAAGCTCTGCCTCACCAGTAAATAATCTGGAATCTATAGACCTGTCACATAAATTTTAATCTATTTTATACCTTTCTAGTGATAATAGGGCTTCATATAGTTTTCTATACACAGAATGTGTGAGGCATTCTCTTCTGAGCTTTTGTCCTGCTATGATATGAAGTCAGTTATTATTCATGTTTCAGTCTCTCCATCAGTTGAATGTTGATCAACTGTGAATCAGATGAAAAATTGTGGATGAAAAAGCAGCTACCACACAGTTAAATAGTATGAAATGCATATTACTTACAAGAAGCTTTGAAATGGTGTTTGTATGTTTTATCACAGATTGTTAACAATGCCACTCATTGTTACAGTATTCTCTTTAATCTAAAGGATTCAGACTAGTAGAGCTATGTTTACTATTAGCCTGCATATATTCTTCAGCTGGCAAAGGCAAATTTGCTGTATTAACAGCTGCTTTGTATTTAAGTTGTATCTAAATTTATAAGACAGATAAGAGTTTATACAGAAGGTCACCTTCAGAGCATTATAAAACCTCTGAGAAGAGTTATTGCCCAAACTAAGTAAAATGAGGCTTTTATGTGAGTATCTACACTCACAGTATACACTTAAGTGTGTGAAAATGTAACCTTTCATTTGAGCATTTCTGTCACAAGGCACTGGAAAAAGAGACTTCAGAGGTATAAAATACATAAAGGAAATAAGGTGCATCCTTCATTCTTTTCTAAAATATTGAGATTTACTCTGATCTCATTATATTTTAATGGATCTAGCCCGCTATTTGTGTGTGTTAGAGACTGGCTTTACTGCCATGTATTTCAATCACCCTATTACTCATCTCACCCACTTCCTAGAGAACTTTTTACAAAGAAAAAGACATTGTGGGCTAAGGGCATCTTTTCATAGATGCCCTTAGAAGAACAATGCAACATTGTTAAGTCATGATACAGTTGTACTGCACATCTGCTTGTCTGTATTTCAGTGACAATTGGCATCTCTTGCAGTTTGAACAGCTGGCATATTTGTGGATGGAGAGGCAAAAGTCTGGTGGTAACTACAGTCGACACAGAGCTCAGACGGAAAAACATGTTGTGCTGTGTGTTAGCTCTCTGAAGATTGACTTACTTATGGATTTCTTAAATGAATTCTATGCTCACCCCAGATTGCAGGTACTTACGGTGAAAAAAAAGAAAATAAACTCAAAACACTGATTTTTTGCAGTCTTCTGAAATGATCTTTAATTTGCAAAACTGAATTAGGGTATAGGTGACTGATTGGAAATCTATAATTGCAATAAGAAGCTGAGATACAGTATGGAGACATTAATTTTAAATTGAGGTAAAGAGACTAAATAGAGTTACTGTCTTGCTGAATTATTCCAGTCCTTTTAGAAACAGATATGTCTATTCAAATTCCTTATATTCTACCCCAAAATAGAAAATAAATAAAAACTACTCAAATTATTTTTTCCTGTTGTTTTGGGATAGGATCCAAAACTCCTCACAAGTCAAAGGGTCTTTTGGTTTTTGCATTTTGCTTTTTTGCCAGTGTTAGGAATATTAGATCCTTCTGGAATTGTTGAAAGTGAGAAATAAATAGACATACTTTAAAGGACAAAGACATTGAAAGATTACACACACGGGATTTTCTTAGTGTACACATATTCCCTAGCTAATGCAAACAGGTATCATATGACTTGTTTTGATCATATAAAAGCTTATTTAGATGAGATAGCAACTTGGATTCATTATCATTAACTTTGCTACAAACCATTTATTTTACTAAATCTTCTCTATGTCTTTTACTAAGTTACCTGTGGTACCATGCTTCATTAACTAGCGCAAAAAAACCCACAAAAATACAACCCTCAAATTGCTGAGCAGCAATTTGAAAAATCCCAAATCCAAAATATTCCCCAAAATAATTAGCTAGTAAGAGGCATAAGCAAATGCACAAAGAAATCCAGTTCTTTATAGATGCAAACACAAATTGAAATCCAAAATTTAGTTAACTAGCCTGAAGAATGAGTTAAGATCTGTGATACACTGGTGACAAAGAAGAAAAGTCCTATTACTACTTATGTAGCCTAAAAGAGCTTATATGTGTTCCCTTCACAGTTGAAATGGGAAGCTGGAGGATATAGATGATGCACTGGATCCAAGGCACTATGCTTTCTGCAAAAGTTTGTGTGTGCTAGGGAACACTTCTATGACAAGCTAATCCTGAGCTCTGTCTCTCCTCTCACATTCCATTTATCTCTCCTTGACATATGTACAAACATGTATACTTCAGAACAACCTTACTTTTCCTAACAAGGACTGTCTGTAGCACAGGAAACAGAGTTTGCATCTTCCCACTAATGTAGACGAAAAAATCTGGGGGAAGACAATTCCGTTTTGATTGTTGAAACTTCCTACATTTTCCAGCTAGAATGACAGAAATATAAATTGTCTCTCAAAAAATTTATGCTCACGTGGAATAGAAATGTTTCTAAATGGACTTTACTTGCCACCCTGGAGTCTTCTGTGAGCAGTTAACAACTGTCCAGCCGTTTTTATTAAAGAATTAAATATTTTAAACACACATATTCAAATAACTTTTTTCAATGATATTTGAGAATTGCCAGACACTTTTTTGACATCCTGAGTCTCTGTTGACTCATTCTCTAGCAACAATAAATGGTAACATAAAAAATTAACATGACTATTCCCCCTTATGTTTTTGACAGGACTATTATGTCGTTATTTTGTGTCCTACTGAGATGGATGCACAGGTCCGAAGGGTGTTACAAATCCCAATGTGGTCCCAAAGAGTTATCTATCTGCAAGGCTCAGCACTAAAAGATCAAGACCTGTTGAGAGCTAAGTAGGCAAACAGTTTTTTTACTTTTGTTTCACTTATAATGTTTGATAAATAAGTTTGGCAAACAACAAAAGCTGTGCTAGAATGAAAGCATGTGCATTTAGAAAGCAAGGCTCTTTATTAGAATTTTTCTTACTATCTGAAATTCCTTAGGGAACAAGTATTTGTAAGCTCTTTCATGTGACAAATTTTTCTTCACTGTCTTTTCTGCCTCAATTTTTAAAGGTATTGAAACAGAGTGTCTGTGATATCTTCTGAAAAAGCAGCACAGAAAATTCCAAAACTGACAGTAATGCTAGAATTTGTTTCTGTTCATTGAGCAAAGATGGTAAATTTGATGGTAGTTCTCCTGACCAACTGAAGGGGAAAAAAAGTAAACAAAAATATTTATCACCCTTTGAACCCATTGCACAGTTTTGTTTTCTTCCTAAGTTCAGCCTGGTAGTATAAACAACTAGTTTATACTGTACCTCCATATACTCTTCTTTCAGTGCTTTTCTCTTGCCACATACTTCACCACTTCCAAAAAATCCTCTCTGCTAGTTAATAGTGAATGACATTAATCAAAATACATCAGTCAAACACAGTTCCTCAATCCCTCCCACCATTGCTCAATCACTTGAAGGTGTGAAGGAATTCACAGTGGAATTCATGTAGGAGTATTGTCTCCTTAAACTCTCCAAAAAGAGAGAAAGGTGCTTCTTAGCAAATAACTGATTTAACTTATCTGCATTGCTCTTTATAAGAACTTATTCAGCAACTAATATAGATATCTAAAATTAAGACAATACCTGTCTGAGTATTTGTGTCATTCAGCCTTCTTTATCTCAGGGCAGTTATTTCCAAGAATCCAATCTGCGAGGAGTCTAGTAAGCAGTGTTACCTTCTCTGCCACTGAAAAAACCAGCTACTTCCATATCTGTTTTAAATGTGAAAACACAGTAAAGCCTTTTTCAGGATTAAGAATTTTCTTTTAGAGAGAGGTTAATTTTTTTGCTTTCTTGCTGATTTCAAGAAGGAATTCATGTGGCAATTTAGCTGGCATTTGTTCTACACATTAGGAGAAGAAAAATTAGGCTGTTCCCTAAAGATAATCTTGAATTTCACTTATAATAACGTAGAGGTAGTCAACTGTGGAAATGTGCTTTTTCCAGCAGAACATGTAATTGAATGTACCTGTCATAGAATAATTTTCAACGTCTCCTGAGGGAAGAAGCGTAGTGGGAATTTAATAGAACATTTAATATGAAATATAACCCAGTACCTAAGATGTTTGCTGTATTTCTTGTTAATGAGAACTTAATGTACTGAGAAAATAACAAGGCACATGGTAAACTTCTAATAAATAAAGTAAAGGTTACCAACAACAACAACAAAATAATGAAGTGTCTCGTTATCAAAATTTGTACATATATGTGAAATGCAATGTCAAAATAACTTGATAAAGGTCATGCCAAAAAGTAAAGGAGTAGCAAAAGTTGGCTGACTGCATAAGTAGTAAATAGTCAGTTAACTAAAGACTGTGTTTTTCTTTATATGCCCTAGTACACAATTTGACTTTACAAAAGTGATGTTCATTCTTGCTTCCTGCCTTTGAGATCTTCACTTTGCAAATTTTTTGTGTTCTCTGAATAACACTCATGTGGCCCAGATTTAACAAAAAAAACCCCAAAAAAACCCAACAGAACGAATTCCATCATGAGGTATCACACTGGTACTTATATTCTTATCAGCATGACTGGAAACTTTACAGCTGCTTTAGCATTTGAAACAAAGTAACTGATGAAAACAGCTCTCATTCTCCATGCAGACTAGCACTAGAAAGTGAATAACACTACCATGCACGATTTCTTTCCCCTGCAGCTTTCTCCCATGTTCTGTCAATGACCTCAAATATTTTCTCTCTCTCCTTCCACTTTCTTTAGTGAACCATCACAAATCTTAATCATCTTCATGTTCACTCTTTTTCTTTACTTTATACTTTCTTTTTTCACAAATTTCTCTTCAATATATAAAGTCCTTTTAATTTCTGCTATCCTCAAGCAGTGGAACTATTGGGTTCTTTTATCTCAGATTCAGTTTTCTGGCACGTAAAAATGGTGTAACTGACAAAGCTTTTTTTCAGTTGTTAGGACATTAATAACACTCCTCTCATAAGGATACTCTGGTTTCTAATAAGTGTTTTAACACAGATGCTGTTAGTGTTTCTGTTGCTAAATTCATGGCATTCAAAGATGGTAATGTCAGGTTATTATCCTTGTCATCTGTGGCTGAAGTGATTCAAGAAGTTACAAAAAAACATTGCGGGAAAAGGTAATTTTCACATGAGATTTCATTTCCTTATGAAATCATCTATATATACTGTCAATCCCAGTTATCACATCAGCTTTCATCGAAATCTCATCTAATTTTATTGAATTTTCTTTCTTATAACTTTGTTAAAGACCTTATCTTCCCAATTCTTCTCCCATGCTTAGCTGAAACTGCTCATGCAGCTCCCATGATTTCTTCCTAATCAGAGCTTAGAAGTGGCATCCTGTCCTCACTTCTTCTCTACATTAGACATATTTGACATTGCTTTTTTGGATATATTGATTTGCCTTTGTTACAATGATTTTTTCATTTCAAGTACTTTAATCTTTTGAGGCTTCCCCTGTTTTCCTACTGCTAGATGCCTGTGGGGAATCTACAATGACATGACTTTCTCCTTCTCTTTTCTTTGTACTTTCTGTGAATGATCTCACACAAAACACACAAATTTAATCACTATTTCTATAGGGAAAAACTAAAAGGTTGGCCAAGCTATCTGACATCTCATTATGGATATCTATGCATCAGCTTTAGTTTAGTTGCACACCGTTGTAAATAGATCATAATTTTTCCTACCAAAATAAAACCAGTATCCTACTGTGGATCATAAGATTGGAATCATATTGTAGAGCATCCTGACCCTGCATCTTGGAAGTGTTTTCTCACACAAGCTCTCATTTTTGCCTCACTTAAAAACTATATTTATGTTCTTGACACATATCATCCCAACTCCCTGAACGCTTGTTTCAGAACACTCTGGAAATACTATTTATGTAGTACATCACTTTGCCTCACTGCAGTCCTTCCCCGGCTTACCCTTCTTTATTGCATCAAGGAGTTACCCCTTAATTCTCCCTTAGCCTGCAACTCCTAGTTCTTACTGAGAGGTAACCTGATAAATCTGTAATGCTATTCTCACACATACAACAGGTTAACATACAAGTCCCATTGTAATTTCACCCATGCTGTCCCTTCAATCTAGGATGAATTTCTCAGAAACATCTGTAAAGTAATCCCAGTATTCTCTATCACATCCTCTCTTCAGTTGGTTCTCTGCTCTGATATCTAGTGAGACCACTTTCTACCATGATAATTTTTATATTCATGTATTGTCACACCGTTTCTTCCTGTTTCCCATGTTTGCATATACTTTTGTTGTCCTTTGTCATGTCACTTCGAGCTTATACAGCACGGACTGTATTTTTGTTCTGTGTTTGTACAGTACCTAAAAAGAATGGGCTCTCAGTCTAAGCCTGGTCCCAATGGCCTAAACTATTACTAACAACCACCAATTCCATTTTCCAGCAGCAGAGAAAACAAAGATTTAGGAATCTCAGGTCCTATTGTAGACTCCAGAATAGAGTTGCTGTAATGAGTGGTGAATTGCCTGTTCATTTTCCCCAGCTTCTGTCTCACTTTTCCGCTTCCCAGGAAACCCATTCTGATCATCCTGTTTTGCTTTGTCCAGAAAGTCCTGTCTTCCCAAGGTGGTCAACCAGGTCCCTATTTCTTTACTTCCATGCACCAATAAGTGAAGTAGGATTCACTAGAGAAGGATATCAATGTCTGAGACAAGAGAGGAAAAGCAAAATTTGATGAAATCTTCAGTCAGACAGTTTTTCTCTGCACGTCCACCACCACCCTTTTTATAACATGACCAGTTGTACCCACTAGAGAACAATTAGGCATTAAAAGTTTTCAAGGAGACCATGAGCTGAAAATAGGTAATTCATTTAATGCATACATACACAGAAATGTTTGTTATTTAACCCAAATGCATTATTCTACTATATCTACCCATTTTTCTGCATTCACTAGGCAAGACAAGTAATATATTAAGTTACCTGCCCCGTGTCATTCATTCTTCTCAATAGTAACTTGTACATACCATACCCTTACACACTATGCAGACTGGTGGTATTTATTCACCCTTTATACTCATGGCAGATAAGTATTTATTTTGCAAATTAAGTGTCTTTGAGGCCACTCTGCTTTTATTACTTTGGCACAGCTTCTACTGGCACCAGGGAAAGAAAGTTTCTCAGAACCTGGTCAAGAATTACTGGAACACTATAAGTTAGTACACAAGCTGACTGCTGCTGACATTCAGATAACGCATAAGAATAGATAGACTAAACTTTCTCTGTTTCTATAAGCATACAAGACTACAAAGTGTGAAACACAAGTCCACATATGTATTTTGTTGGTATGTAACTGGCTTGTCTCTCCTCTTCTAGAATGGATGATGCTGAAGCTTGTTTCATTCTGAGTAGCCGCTGTGAGGTGGACCGGACAGCAGCTGTAAGTTTTGAAGAAATAACTAAGAATGAATGTGCATGCTGTTTATACTGTTACTGCCCTTATTCCCTCTCTGGGACTGAGACTTCTGTGAACAGAAGATGAAAATTAGCTGATTTACACAGAGATTTTACATTTAGGATGAACTTCTTGTCTCAGTTAATATAGTGAAAAGGGTTCTACTGGATTCTATAAGGCCAGGATTACACAAATTCATGAAATATGATCTAATGGCTCATTTCACATAACATATCTACTTCTGCTTTTTTAGAAAATAAATGACATGACCTACCTACCAAAGAAGTTAGGACTTTACAGCACATTTTAGTTATACATTGAACATTTTCTTTAAAAAATGTAAGAATTTACACATTCTTACAGGACTAAAAACAATTTTAAAAATACCGTAGGAATACAGTACTTTCAAAAAACAATTTTCATACTGAATAAAGTAAAGTTTTATGAGTTCTTTCCTGTTTTATGGAACAATGGCAGAATACCATATAAGCACTATCATGGTACCATATAGATATATTGATATTAGTCATTAATCACTTCAGAGGATTGTACTCTGTCAAAAAAGTTTTATTCAAGTTACCTTGACTAATATCAGTATTTGCTCTAGGTTTCCAATTCAAAAAGTAATATTTATTAAATCAGAAAGGAAATATATATATCAACTGACTGGTATTTCCATTCAGATCTACTGAAGTATTGAAAGTTTACTACTAACAAAGTAAAGATTGAATTAAACTTTAAAAATTAATTTGTGACTAATACCAAATAATTTATATATCTGAGAGTATTTGACAATCTTTCATATTGGCCAACTTTAAATGTGAAAAACGGCAAGATTCTTCAACTAAGTTACTATGGTTTTGCCAGTGCTACTAATTATTTGTAGTCAGGTAAGTTACTGTCCACAAAGGAAGACTGTTAATACAAGCCTCTACTCAGCGTATCTGTGATAAAAGAATAAAATTACTTTAATGTGAACTAGAACTCTTCAAACTAATGAAATTACCTGCTGATCACAAATATCCAGGAAAAAAAATTCCCCTGAGGAAGTGTTTATGAACACAACTTTAAATTTTTCACCATGAGCTGCATGCTAAATTATCGCACCCTTGACTCTATTCAGGTCGATCTTGAACTCCAAAGGAAGATTAGAATAAGTCTGAATATTCACTGGGTTAAATTAAGATGCTTACAAATTGCCTAACAAGATCAAAATAGTGTTTATAATTTGGTAATAAAGTTGTAAGCTACCTCAATTTAAAAATACTGGTTTGCTGCTACATTATAAGAAATAGCAATTATTTTTCTGAATGTTAAAAATACATACAGTGTAACATGGGAAATGAGGGCTTTGCATTATATATGTAATATTTCTTGATATATTCCCTATCACTTGCTGCAATTACTTCATCTGCCATCAAAACTTAGTTGTTTACATACCTACACATGTGGCTTATCAGAGAAGGAAGAACAAAAAAAGCAACATAAGCTGCAGCTAGCAAGAAGAAAGGATTATTTTCTTGCTAGGCAAATGAGCCCCCACAAGCAAATTTTATCAAAAAGAATGTATTTTTTTGTAGACTATCAGTATGCTGTAAAAAAATATTTTATTCAAAGCTAAAGACCCTGTGCTGGACCCATCACTTGCAGAAAGCCACTGAGCTCCCTGAGAAATAAATCTGTGCTCCTACTGTAATATTCAAACTTACTGAACTAACAGCTGTGAATTTGATTAATCAGCACTAGACTCCTGAAAACACACTAGCAAAAGCCACTGAATTGGCAGCAAGTAATTCTGGAGTAGGCAAGTAAGGCAAGCATATACTGTTTGGAAGCGACAGAGATGCTAGGGTATTTAAGAGTAAGAAAAAGCAACAGTTCTTGCAAATACCTCAAAAAATACTGGTAACTTCTGTGAGACTGAAAAATATCAAAAAGACAAACTGCCTTGCCTAAATTAGCCATGAAGTTCAGAATAAATCACCTACAACATCTCATTTCACAAAATATACTTGACAGTTGTGAAATGGTTCAAAATGAGAAATCCAGTACAACCAGAGTATGCAATTTACATTGCACTTGGTAGGTTTGTGCAGCTTTGAGGACACCTGCACCAGTGCAGGATTCACCTAGAGGTAAGCTGTTCACCTCTGCTCACAACCTCTCCAGAATTTATACAAAGAACAGACAATTTTCAACTTTGCTGAACACTCCTACAGGGTAGACAGTGAAATCTGTGTGGACCTCATGGAGCGTCCATCCATTCTGGCCAGCACTATCTGGTTTTGTTTTCAGAGTCATGGCCAGCTACAACTCTCTCCAGGCAACCTTTCTGCCTTCAGGGACAGTGTGCCCCAAGAAATACCAAAATGGTACCAAAATGGTATCTGGCACATATCGGTACAGACTATTATCAAATCTAATTTATCATTGTATATGGAGCATACAAACAGGCAAGTCTTACCAAAGACACAATCCTGTTACCTTCCTCTGAGACAGAATGCCCCACTGGGTGACTGGCTGGGGAGCCATAAAAAAATAGCACAGTATCTCAACTGTGGCAGCGAAACTCTGAGAGTCAATATCATCTGAAGTTTTTAAACAAGATGCCACTTTTCTCTCTGTTTTTGTTGTTGTTCAGATTTCCTTTTCACAGGGAATGCAATTATTTATACTGCAAGTAGAACATAGGACAACTGTCATCTTTTTTTATTTTATTTTGTTTTATTTTACTGCCCTCTAGAGCTCTGAAATGAAATGGATTTAATTTCCTACACTGTTCCAGCTCTAGTCACTACTAAGAACTTCAGTAACGTAGTATATAAGGTTACAGTTTGTCACAGGGCTGAAGGAAGTTCAGTGTTCATCCCAGTATCAGTCTTTATAACTACAACTGATTTTTCACCCTGCTGTGCTTGAGAAGCTGATAAACTGTTAGGAGTGCCTTGGATCCTCTCCTTTGTCTGGCAGCTGTCAAAATGAAAGTTAATAGATGCATTGAGGATGTTCCCAACCAGAACAGCTGTTGTTACTCATGTGATTTTTCAAAGTCCATGAGGGCTTTTATCTCCCCAGCTACATGCCTCAGCAGAGGATATATGCATTTGCCATGAATAGCACTGGCTGTTCATTGCTTGCTATTTCATTAGTTAATGAGTTTTAGTGCCAAAGTCTGTGTTGCTCTTGATCCATAGATCTCAACTACAGCTCAGAAGAAAAGTACAATAACAGGTGACATGCAGTTACTTCATAAAAAATGTCAGTTGCTTCCTTTTTCACTTGGAGGAGCAGGAACTTCAACAGTCAGACCAAGAATTTGTCACTTTTCCAAAGTCTCCTACCAGAAACTTTCTTTTCTCTGGCAAGACAAAGCTCTGCCAAATTTTATTCTATGAAATGCTATTTTGACATCTCAGACCAAGATGTAGGCTGCTCATCTGCTATAGCAAGCAGGACAGACATCTGTTTCACTTCTGGATGATGCAACTCTTAAAGAGAGTTCCAATTGAATGTAAGTCTGGAGGACTTTTTTTTTTTTTTTGATTGGTGGGTATACAAAAGTAGTCTGTGCCACACCATGAGGTTAGCTAGTGACTTCAGTGGGCTGGCTACATCAAATGCTCCACAAAACTAAGGTGTCTGAAAACAGCGCATCTGCTGTTCTAAGTCAAGGAGGTGTAGGAAGAGAAGTCTCTTTTGAATTATCCTATAAATAACTCAGTAATAAGCTATATAAATATATGAAAGACCACTTCTACTGCTGACAGCTTTGTTCTGATGCTTTCTGAAAATTCAGAGATGTCAGATCTCAAGTTTGCACTTTTTTTTTTTCCCCCTTCTGTTAATCAAATTGTGTAAAATTACTATACTGGTAATAAGTTACACTGCCTTAATAGCATCACAAGACGGATGCATTGCATAAGAGATATAACTAATTTATCAAGTCATGCGTGGCAAGAAAAAAGTTAAATTAACAGAACTATTTTAAAATATATGTTAAACCAAGATCTTGCTTTGAGCTTTGATGATTTAAATTCCTGTCACACCCACTTCAAAACTTACAGCTTTTGATACATGAACTTAAATATCACCTCTGTATTAATCACCGTTGGTATCAGTGGTAATTTTTGATCACTGACTGCAATTCATCATGTGGAAAGCACACAGAAGAGAATATTTTTTCCCCTCATCTCCTGAAGAAGATTATATTTTATAATGTGAATAGAAGCATAATTTTGTTTCACTTATCTCTGTTTATAATATGTACATATATATCTCCTTTTTACTTGGGAGAAATGTGAACATTTTTAAAATCACTGCAATGTAGTATAGAAATTGCTACATATGTAAAACAGAGAGCCACCATTACTATATGAAGAGACTGAATCTAAGAAATCACTTAGTGTCTACCTGTCTTTTCATTTCTCTCCCCGGGAGTGCTTCTCCAGAGTGGAATCTGGGGGAGTAACTGAGCAAAAAAAACATGGAAATCCAAATAACCAGCTTTTGTACACAAACACATGTATATACCAAGTGAAAAGAGAGAAAATGAAACAATAATGGAAGGTTATTATATTCAGAGTACATACACACTGACTTGATCTTATGAAGCTATATAGGGCATTTAAGTATCCCTTTTGTATATATTACATATTTGTAGACTGCTACTTCAAAAAAGAGCTAGCAAATTGAAAGCAATACATATTTTGCAGTGTTAAAACTGTAAATGTGCCAAATAATCATCATGAGATTTTAATTTTAAGGAGTCTTTCCCTTTCCTATACAATTATCTAAAAATATTTTATGTTGAGATTCATACTTTTAGTTTTACAACACTCACTTCTATGGGTCTAGGTTTGTTTGGGTTTTTTTTTAGTAAAATGGTGCCATTTGAATAATTTTAAGAAGCCTTCTTCATTCTTATTTTTAAGAATTCTTGCACCTTCTGATAAAACCAGGCTTTTTAGACACAGTAATTTAAAAATAAAGTCAAAGAAAATATCCAACATTGAGAATAAAAGAGGAAGAGTAAACTTAGTCTGAAATGTACAACCAAAATTGTATTTACTGGTACAGTTTTGGTTTATCACAGTAAATTTAATCTTAGGTCATTTATGTAATAAGAATGAAATGTCATTGAAAATAAGCGATATTTCTATGCATGCGGCATACAGGAAACAGCCTTTTCTCACCACTTTTGCACGCCAGCGTGGTCTTTGAATGACTGCTATGGAAAGGAAGAGAAGAAACTGGTAATGTCAAACCCTGTGCAATGAAGCCACACCATCACTGCAAGTGACTCTGAATGTGTTTCCCTGACACCTTTTGCATAAAAAGATTAGGTAACGCTTTCAACAACACAGGTTTTTCAAATCTGTCCGAAATCCACTCCCAAACCTCTTACTCCTCCTGTAGTATATCTGTATGAAGATCATCTATACCATTACCCAGCCATTTGCTACTTCTAAGGTGTGTTGGCATTTCATTCCCTTAAGACAAAACAGCAAAAAACCCTAAATACAAAAAAACCCCCAACCACCACCGTAGGGAGAATAAGTCACCATGTGCTATAGAAAAAGAAAAAGTGACTGCATGCAAGCAAACCAGGGTACATTCAAGTTCTGAAATCTCCTGAATGAAGATTCATCCATCTATGAAACTGTTAATAAGAAAAATTTGAAATCATGTATTTTACTATCCTCAAAAGGTCTTCCTCTTATGACTTCATTCTAGTATTTCGCGTAGAAAAAGTACTTGCTAACATCTCAATTGACATTAAAATATTATGGTTTGAAAATGTCAATTATGCTCTGTTCCAGGCAGAGATTTTCCCTTGTGTTCATGAGTCTGAAAGCTTTTCTTATTGCTGATGCTGCAAACATAATGAATCATTCTTTATATTTTATCTTTTAATACCACCAGTTTCATGACTAGGCAAGGCATTTCAACCCAAGTATTGCTTCCTCATGTGGCTCTCAAATGTTCCTTTTTAGTTCTGAAATAAATAAAAACTGATGGATGATACACTGAAATAAGCCATATTTAATGGATTAAATATGTGAATGTATTATCACATACTTTACTTTCATGGGATAGCAGTATTCATCCTGCAGTTAACTCACTCCTGACATGTGGTAACAAGTACAAAAACTAACAGACGGGGAAATGTCTTGGAATCCTTCGGTCAGTAGCTGGCTAAATTCTGACGTCAGTTACGCAATTGTTTTAGTTGCACAAAAATGTAGGTCTGTTTTTAAATGAACTGATATTTTTTAGAATTATCCACAACTTTAAGCTCTTAATTCCTGATGTCCTTGTTTAATATTATTTAAATTCTGAGTGTCTTTGGAAGGACATATCTAATACATAATTCTTGATTAATTAGATATGGCTTATCACTACCATCTAAGTTTTCACACAATTCTTCCACATCCAAATGCCACCCCTTCCAAATTCTAGAATCTCCAATGCTTGTAGAAAGATAGGAGAGGGACAAAATACCTCATTAGTATATTTCTGGAAATAAACCCTCTATTCTGCAATCCAACAAATAGAATATATTGTACTAGGATCATAGGATAATGAAGGTTGGAAGGAAGCTTAGAAGGTCCCTAGTCTGACAGGGGTCAGTTATGAACACAAACCATGTTGCTCAGGGCTTTATCTACATTGGCGTGGAAAGTGTCCAAGGGCGAAGACAGCACAGCGTTCCTGCAGAACCTGTTCCACTGCTTGACTGTCTTCATGGGGGAAAGGTTTCTCATTATATTCAGCCTGAATGTCTCTTTTCAACTTACATCTATTGTTTCTTGTCTTCCAGCCATGCACCACTGTGCAGAGCCTGGCTCCATCTGCTCAATAACTGCCCTGTAGGTACTGCGGGCTGCTGTTAGGTGCCCCTGGAGCCACCTCTTCTGTAGACTGAATAAGCTCCATTCCCTCAGCCTCTCATCACAGGGCATCTGCTGCTGCCCCTGACCATCTTGGTGGCCCTCTGCTGAACTCATTCCAGCTTATACATGTCTTTCCTGTATTGAGGGCCTGCAAACTGGATGCAGTGTCTAGATTCAGTTTAATGTGCTGAGTAGAAGGGGATAATCACTGCCTTCCAGCTACTCTCTATGCTCCTGTTAGAACAGCCCAGGATGCTGTCAGCCTCCTCTGCTGCCAGGGCACGCTGCCAGGACTCCCAGGTCTTTTCCAGCAGAGCTGCTGCCCAGCCAGTCAGCCCCCAGCCTGTGCCAATGCAGGTTGTTACTCAGTCCCCGAGACAGGACTGTGCTTGTGCCTTTATTGAATTTCATGAGGTTCTTGTCAGCCCATTCCTCCTGTCTGTCTGAAAGGCAGTCCTGCCTGCAAATGTTTTGCCTGTTCCCTCCAGTTTGGTATCATCTGCAGACCTGCTGACTGTGCACTCTTTCACCTCCTCCAAGTCATGGATAAAAATGTTTAACAGAACAGGTTCCAGTGCGGTTCCCGATGTGACACTGCACTTGCCCCAGGTCTCTGGGTAGAGTACGTGCCATTTACCACTGCCCTAAGACTCTAGTCATCTAACCAGCATTCTACCCATATAGTTTTCCATTCATCCAGACTGAACGTTTCCAGGTCTGAGCACGGAAATGAAAATACTGTCTGAGATGCAGCATTCATGTGCCCAGAGGCATAGCTCCCCAGATCATCCTTTTGTTTGAAGATGGGTGAAACTATTAATTTTTCTGCAGATGTTGGAGTCCTCCCCCAGTCTCCACAGCCTTTCAGAGGTAAAAAAGCAACTGTAGAAGGACATTGGCGTGCTCTCTCTGCGCCCGTCTGATCCTGTAGGCTCATATGGGTTGAGTTCTCTGGAGTAATCCCTGTCTAAAATCATCCACTGCTGGTGATTCTCCTCCTGTTTGAAGCCTGCCTGAAAGCAGAGGCCTGAGAGACTTTGTGAGCACTGAAAGTAGCTCAGCCTTATCTGTGTCTGCAGTATATATGTTTACGTATTTAAATATATACATAATATGTAATATTACTTACTTAACATGTATGTAAACATCCACACTAGCTGGTGTTATATAGTGTTAAAATGAGTTTTCTTCAATGGACTCACTCTGGTAAGAGGTTCTTTTCTTAATATAACATGGTTATTTATATTTCATTTTCATCACCTCATACTTTTTATTTTAGGATCATCAAACCATTTTAAGAGCGTGGGCAGTTAAAGACTTTGCTCCAAATTGTCCTTTGTATGTCCAAATACTGAAACCTGAGAATAAATTCCACATCAAGTTTGCAGGTAAGTGTAAGATTTCAGCCATTTGAAACACTGGTTAGTATTTGGCAGTTTGTTTCATAAACATACAAGCAAAGTGAGATTCCCTAAGCATATTTACTGCTTAGAAGCAAATTAAGAAGTAGTGGATTAAGAGAGCAGTATTGTAAAATAACACGGGGTATATATATCCTATCAATAGTAAAATGTCATGTTTCACATTAAAGTCTTATTTACAGGAACTTTTAAGGATTATTACTCTTTTATGCTACAGAGTAGAATTATTTGATATATAACACATTGTTACTCCTTAATTATAGATCCAGGCAGGTTTCCAGCTTGCTATATCCGTGTCTTTAAATCATTTCTGTCTACTAAAACATACTGCTACTAAGGGGTATATGAGATCTGCTCAGAGAAGGCCTAATTTTATCCAACAAACAATTGAAAGAAAAATCTTCCAACTGGACTATTTTTTTGTAAGGGGTATGAAAAACATTATTTTAATTACTTTCAAATATTTTTGAAAGATATTTGTAATTTAATTCTATATTCAGTAAAATGTGTTTTTAGAAACTATGACATAAAATGCAAAATGATGTTAAGAAATCCAAACAAATCCTCTCTTACAAGAAGACATTACCAGCTTTAATTTGACAAACTGTTTCTCTGCACTATGTAGATAGGTCTCTCTCTGCCTATATATAAGCACATACGTATATATGTACATACAGACATATATATGCTTATGTGCAAAAACATGAAAATACTTTTATAATGAACCCATTTTTCCTATCTTTGGAAAAATGTGTCTATGAAATAGAAGCAAAGCTTTCCTTTTCAACTTTAATTTTGAAAATTCAATTTTCTTGAAGGATATTCTAAGGAAGAAAAGATTGCTGATTCATACAAAATAAAAAAAAAAAAACCTCTATGGGAAAATATTAGTCTCCTCCATCATCCCAGAATGTGATGAAAAAGTAAATTCCAGTGCAGAACAATTCCAGAGCAACAGTTAAAGCTGTAATTTTAGAAGCTACTGGATTTACCACTAGGTTGGAAAGAAGGAAAAGAGCATCTATAGCAGTTCTGAAGTTATAAAAGTGTAATCTCAAACTGTAAGATGGCACAGCAGGGAATAAGACTCATGCTGTGACAAGAATGATGGTGCTTTTTCATCTCCCCCTTAAAACCACACAGCACAAACATAATCTCTTCTCCCTAGCCATGGCCACTTTTCTTTATCGGTAGCTGTGTTAATTTGTTGCTCCTAATTGTATTTTTAAGAGAGTTTCATTCTTCTTAATGGCTTGTCTCTGTAGGAGCTTATATATAACTAGACTTGCAAAACAGAGGTAATTTTTCATATCTGTTCTAAGTCTCAGATTGAGAATTCTGACCATTTCTTTTTTAAAAAGAAAAAACAACAACAAACCCCACTCTCTTTTTGTAATATTTCCTTCAACTGAGCCTTAACCAATCTGGTATCTTACTGCCTTCATTTATGTTCTGTAGTTCTTCAAGGGCCTGAGGAGACTTTGTATTCTGTGCCTCATTAGCCGCCTCTAATATTACTTATAGTAGTACTGTATTGAAAGTCTAAATATTTATGTAGCACCTCATATCCCAAAAGAATTTCACATGGATCATAGGGATCACTGCATCTGCTCCCACACACTCTCTCTGCACAACAGTAAAAGCAGAGAACTACAAGCGCTCCTTCAAGATTAAATTACTCTTACTCATATAAAGCACAGGAAATTTTTAATGCAGCTGTAAATTCAGTAAGGTTATGAATGTGGGATAAACATCACCACTGGATGCTTACCTACTACAAATGGTTAGGCTACTGACAGAGTCATGAGAGCAACATTTGTTTGCATACATTTTCCTAGGAGGACTCTGCTTTGGTCATTAATCTCATCCAACTCTTCACATTCTGAAATACATCCCCAGTGAGGAGCTGCAGACTATAGTCCTATCCAGAGTGTTTGCGAATTAAATTTGTCATATTCATGTGGGACATTTTTCTAAGTGATTTTCCTATTATGTTTCAGGACTGCTTTATTATTGCCCTAATGCAAAAGCTTCTTTTAAATTTGATATTCCTTTAAAAAATGACTCCTTCCTTCTGGAGGTTTCCCAAAACTACTTCTGCTTTTTTATCAACCTGAAATATTCAGTAATAGGATTTCTTCTTTTTTCCCTTTCTTTACACACAGGTTTAGAGACCATAACTGTCAAAGAGAAAGTTTCTGAATTTAGTTTCTGAACGCAACTAAAGAGTTCTGGAAAGTCCTAACAAAAGTTTAACTTTTAACTGCATTGAGAATTTATAAAACACTAGAAGCCCAGTTTCTCAGCAGCTTATATTAGTTTGACCACTCCTAGATTGCATGAGACTCCTGAAATTTAGGCCCTGACTGCATTTTCCTGTAGAACAGCATCCTGGAGATTTTCTGCCTTAGGGTTCAGAAAGAGCATATAGGACAAGAAATTGTTATTATTTATTCCCATCTGGTAGACAAGGCTTTTACATTCTTCCTGTCTTTAATGAGAGTTTGAGAACTTATTCTTGTCATCACAGCAAGAGAATGGAGCGGCTTTGTACAGGGTAATATAGCCTGCCAGAAAGGCATATTTCCTGCCTTTTCACCCTTGCATCCTGTCTTTTCCCTGTTATTTTTCACAGTGGAGTTTAACTACTTCGTTTAAAATGGTAACTTATGCTTATATTAATACAGTGGAAATATTTCTCTGTGCTTGAATATGATTCTTCAGTGGAATCTGAAAAGCACAGGGCATAAGTGTTTGTCCCAGCAAACTCCTTTGCAAATTCAAGGTGTGAACACTTTATAAATACAGTCACTTTTAATATGGCAGTTATCAGATGGGCAAGGAAACACTGTATCCCCATTGTTAACTGTCTTATCTCTTAAGCTGAAATGCTTTGATTACTCCTTAGTAATTTCCACTATACAAATGCCTTAACATGCCCAGTTTTTCTTTCACTAATACTGCATTTTCCTTCACTAGCAGTTACATATGGTTTCTTAATCTTTCTGCTTTTCCTTCAAACACACGAGGCTACAAAAGGACATGTGCCCTTAATGCATGCATCTGGCCTTGCATTTCAGCACAAACATGAAATAAAGTGAAGATTCTCCACAGCAGAGCAATATATTTATGCAGTTCAGAGACTGAAATAAGTTGCACATTTGCTGAGTTGAACTTAGAACTTTTATATATTTGCTTGAAAATAAATTAATCCCCTTTACCTTGAATATTCAGAAATTCTGTATAATCACAATTCCAGGAAATGGGGATACATTTTGACATTCTCTATTTATTCAAAATGCACCAATGAATTAGCACAAATTGGTGAAGTCTGACATTAAACCTTCAGTAGTTTATTTGAAAGGAACATAGTCCAGGTTCACTAAAATGGATATTGAATGCATCTGATGATTAATCTATCCAATTACAGATAAAAATAGTCTAGGGATAATGGATGGGTATTTTTCTCTATCTGGCCTGGTAGCGATCTTGTTAACATCAAATTGACAAAAGTCAGGTTTCTCAGAATAACTGTGTCAGGTCTAGGACATTCTTACCACATGGCTGATGCTGCAGGCATAAATCAGTATTTTGAGTCTGTCTTATCTTCAACAGGTTTTATCTTCTTTACTTGATGTCCCAGACCTGAGGAGTGGGAAACCTGTCACCCAGCTTCCTTCCTATTCACTTTAGAACAGAAAGCATCAGATAAATTTCTATATAACCCTCACCACAGCTCCACAGTAAGAGTCCTGAACATAAATATAAAACACAGTAACATTACAGGCAAGCTATAATCTGTCAAATCATTGGAGAAATGAGCAAGTTATTTTTGACATGATCTGTGTCTAATACAAGAACTTAACTCCAACCAAGAGGAGAAACCCATAGTGTCTCTCCTCGTGTTTCAAAAGGCTACAATATTTCTAGTCGTGGTGATTAGATTGCTGAAGAGTCTTACACCTGGTGTTATCAAAGTACCTTGAAGAATTCAAAAGCTTCAAAACACTTCTGAGGTTGGTAGGGTACTATTTTCATATACCCATTTTACAGATGCATAAGAAGTCATGAAGGTCATAAATAGCTCACACAAGGTCAAAGTCTACAATAGGAGTGGAAATAGTCCTGTGACTCCCAGCTCCATGGCTCTTGATGTAAAAACACTTGACAACACAATGTGAATCTCTAACATATACAAGATTAAGATGACTATTGTAGGATAGCAATCTGTTTGCTGTGTGCTATATTCTCTGTTAACACGATATTTTATGTCAAATCCATCCAAAAAGTCCACCATATACATTAGAGAGTAGAGAACATATGGAAGATTTAAGTACGAGATACACTTTTCATTTGCATTGTGCCATCCATGATTTATTAATTGTCATTTGTATATATTTAGGTCAGCAGGTACAATTTGGTTCAAGTTCAAGATCTGTAATAGCAGATGATGAAATAATTTTCCTGTATATTTTTCTTGCTCCTATTTTCAAAACTATTAGCTATATAACAACAACATTCTAAACAAAAAATAAAAGGAGGTTATTTGGCAAAATCCCATAAAGATTCAAAAATATGGAGAATTCTCATTCCTTCCATATCAGGAACACAATATTCACTTTCATAAATCTTTGACATCTGACTAATGGTAATGGAATGCAGATATTCCGTCCAAGCAGTAGACTATGCCTTATTCTCTTAAAATCTCTAGTTTAAAATTCAAATAGATTTATGAATGACACATGGTCAACTAAAAGAACACATTTCTTTCTGAAATATTTTCTGCAGGAAATATTTAATTGCTATAACTGAAATATATTTAGGGGAAGAAAAATCTCATTTTCTTCTATATTTGACAGTGTCTTTATATAACTAAATTAATTTCTTCCCTATGACATTTAAATAGGCCTTGATCTTCAGAAAAAGAGAGAATGAATTTTTCCTTTCGAAAAAAGGAATAGAGACAGCATACAAAGTATGCCTTCACTTTTGTTTTCAGTAAGTGGCATGCTAATAGCTATTCTATAAATTCAGTCCAGAAAGTAGCTTAGAGAGGTAAGGTAGTTCTAAGGATTTCAATGATACATTAGTGCAGTTAGAAGAAGAGGTATATAAACAGCTCACATCTAGTTGGGGGGGTTATTTGCTTACTTTTACTCAGCCGTTTACATATGGCTTATATTTTGATCATCAGCTGTACTACTTGTATTATTCTTTCTCATTAGATGCAAATTCTGCTCCCATTGAAAGTTATGTAGACTGAATCAGCCATTAAATTCAGAAGAAAAAAAAATTACTTAGTGTGTAATAAATGCTATCATGACCTTAGAAAACCTTTATGGCTTTAAGTTTCTACCCTGACAAGAAGTTTAAAGTTGTAAGTTTCGTGCTTATCCTTTCTTATATCTATTTTAATACTGTCAGGTATACGTGAATGACATAAAAGAGTAATTTCTAGTTCCTTTTCATGCCATCACCAGCACTGGAGAGCATTTAACTGTGATCTGAATTTTAAGCACTAGCCATCTAAGTTGAAATCATACAATACTGCAAGCATGTGCAGAAGATTTGGCAGTTCTAACTATAAGCCAATACAGAGGACTAGATGTAGTGCCTCTGTTACTTGCTCTTCTCGCTTCCTCTCCCCTAAATTCCATTAAAAGACAGAGAAATATAGGTGTGTGTATAGTACTGTTCCATCACAGCAAGTACTAATGTGCAGACATAAAGCACAATTTTGTGATTACAAAAGCCAGACAGGGACTAGGGTAAAAAGAATGCAGAGTTGTAAAAAACTGGAAAATAAAAAACAACCACCCCACTTGCCTAGATTGCAAGGAGGCAGCAGTTGTTAGCAGTTCCTGGGGGAGATATTAGTCAAATCTACATCACACACTGAAGTGCAGTGCAAAATCCCAGAGCCACTGCCAAATAACCAGTCTACAAGCCAGTACAGCCTATCTAAGTGATCAGCGCTCCTGCATTGCAGTATCCTAGGTACGCTATTTCCTGAACACAAAATTGTATCTCTGTACAATGCTTGATGTCTCTATACTAGTTTATGCAAAACTGCAGGAAGTGTAAAAGGTACAAAGTAGACTATGCTGCATGGCTTACTGATAGAGCTAGTGCAGCAAGATAGTGGAAGTGGAATTCACAGAGCCATCGCATCCTCTCCACGTGTAGCTGCAGGACAGAAAGTATGAACCGGATGCAAAATTAACTGTACTCATGTAATCTGAGAGATAGCATGGATGGGTCAAATCATAAACAGCTGCTCTCCAGGTTCAAGTAGAAGATGAAGATCTGGAGGCAAATTTTGTATGCTCCTATCTTCACCTTTATCCTAGACAAGGAAAGGAAGCGATAATTCTGTCCACTGGAAAGTATTTTTGTAGAACAATTTATATCTTTTTTTTTTTTTTCTTCCCTACAGATCACGTTGTGTGTGAAGAGGAATTCAAATATGCTATGCTAGCTCTAAATTGTATATGCCCAGCTACCTCTACATTAATCACACTGCTAGTTCATACATCTAGGGGACAGTAAGTATATACTACCATAAAAAAAAAAAAAAACAAAACCAAAAAACAAGTAAATAAAAAAATCCACAAGAAACCCCTTGTAAAAGTTATAGCTGATATTCTTTGGCAAACAGCTTTCCCCAAACTCCCAGACAACTAGTTTTTAAAACAAGTTTTTAAAAAGAAATTGGAACTTTTTGCACAATGAAAACATCAAGATGTTTTACTCAAGATATTATAATTTCAAAGAGGAACATCGCCCCCATTATTTAACAATTTGTTGCATGCTATTGTGCCACTTCCACAATAGAAGATATGAAAAATTTGTATTTCCAATTTAGTAGATCGAATCGTGGATCTATCACACAGTTCTACTTAAGAACACCAACAAGACCCAAGAATACCTATTTTAATGTTAACTTAAAGGTCTGTTTTTGTGCACATGTAAAAATTCCTATTCATTGAGCTCAAAAAATGTTTTTCTGGTAACATATAAAGTATTATTTGCTTTTCATTGCCTGTACAGTAAGAAGAAAGCAAACATACATGTGAAGAGATGGTTTTTAACATAATAACCACAGTGCTGGAAAGACTATAGAATTACGGTGCCTTTACAGACTGCATAGTCACAGTAGAACCTCTTTATATTTACCAAAATAATTTTACCACATCTAGCATATCTCTGTTGTTCTATATTCTTGGAATAATAAGGTATTCTTATTAAAATGTTGTGGTCAGAGAGAGGCATTAAAGAGTAAACCTCCAAATATATCTGTAGAAATGGAATATGTGCATATAGACTGCACAAGAATACTTTTGAGAATCTAGTAAAAAAGCATACTTTTTTTCAAGTAACCATGGACCCAGTAATATCTTGATATTTACAAGCACAGCTATTTAACCTTCTATATAGCATTTGCAGTATTCCCCTGTGCCCAGGAAGGGGGAAACTGCAATTATTGCTAGAACTTTTACTACCAAGAACAACAAATGTCAAAATTTTAATGGCACTGTCTGTACTAGAATCTGTTAAAAAGAAGACAACAAAATACTATTTCCGTGCCTCCTGAGAATCGTAGTGAAATATTCTTCATCTGCCTAGCTTTCATTACCCAACATGCACAGAATACACAGCCTTTTTTAGTTATTTCATATAATATGTACACGAAAGAAGAGTAGTATTCTTAATGGCTAGCAGAGAATTTTCCATCAGCACAAAAACAGACATATGAAAGGGAATGTGTTTTCTGCTTTAAGAACTTTAGCATTTCATTTTTAACACAAGCATATTGATAATTTATACAGATTACCAACGATAACGCAAAGTAACTATAGTAGAATGCAAAAGCTTTTATTATTTCTTTTGCAATCAGAATTAATTGACATGATCAGGGTTGTTAAAGTACCTGATTTCTCAACTGGTCATTGTGTACTAGGAGCAAAAAAAATTTTTTTGCACAAATAGTTGTCAGCATTACTTTGTATCCTTCTTACAGAAATTATACACGCTTGCTGTATAAATACATAAAAACTGAAAAAGTGAAAATGTTGTCATTTTTCTACTTTAGTCAGCAATCATCAGAGCATTTAATCTCAGATGGGCTCCAAAATACTGAAAAATGTCAAACTTCGGACATCTTCGAATGTGTGTTTTAATGCTGGAATAATTAGTTGAATACATATGACTGTTCTTTAAAACTACACTATATCTTTGAAAGTTTAAAACAGGCAAATTAGAGGGAAAAAAATTCAAAAATTATTTCAGATTTGAGTAGTCCTGATTTCACAGTGCTAAAAATAAAAACTCAAAAAAATCAAATATTTCTTTCCAAAATATCACTTTCTAAGCTTTCAAATTTAGTATTGTTGCTACTTCCCTTAATTTCATTTTTGCTAAAAATTTACATAATTCCCATACAGAAAATGGTACTTAATTGCCAAACTGGTGGGGTTTTTCTTCCCCTTTTATTCCTTGCAACTTTTAAAAATCCCTTGGAAATGCTGGAATGTGTTCTCAAAAGTCTAATTTAATTATGATTTTAATTTTTCATTAAGTTCTGTACAAGGGCACAAACCTGCTCAATGTCTGATAAAAGTCAGCAAGTCAAGCATTCAAAATTAGGAAAAGAAAACAAAGCTATCTTTTTGCTAGACTGCTCTCATCCTATTAGAAAACACTACTGTACTCTTGAAAACTTTAAGTAATGATGTACTTGAGCTTACTTTTTGCTTGTAACTGAGCAGTATGTAGGCCATGTTTAATCTGGAAGTTTTGTGTCCTTGACCATTTAGTTTAGATGATCTTTAACAACTAGAGATTTAACCATTCATTTTTAACAAGTACACACTTCGTGAATACAATATTCTAAATTCAAGGGACAGTAATCGACATAATTTAAAAAAATCATAAAATACTTAAATATGTGAAAATAATTTATTTTCTGAATTACCACTTCAATGTCCCAATTTTATCAATCTTACAGCTACTTTACTATTTTATTCATAATTTTTATGTGCGATTGATCTAAGCACTTGCTAACTAAAATGAACACATAGCTAGCTACAAGTATAAATCTGATCTTTAGAAGTGTTATACTTAAGTCAAGAAATTTATTTTCAAACTTTTTTATTGAGTATACACTAATGCTTTAGAGGCAAAATTCCTTTTAAACTCACATTCTTCACAAGCATCTCCTGAGATTTGCACTGACTCTAGAGTGTTTGAACAGTGTCGGTAAAACATGATTCTGCACTTCATTGTCTTCAGGGGGAAATCTGTTTTCAAAATAGATGTCAACTTTAAGCTTCATCTACAGATTGTCATTTTATTGCAGACATAAAACTTCTTTGGATTTGACTAATTTATAAATCAGAGTAATTGTTTTGGCTTTTCTAGATATTTTCTAATGTTGAACAATAGGAAAATTAACTGCTAATCATTAAAATAGGTTAAATGACCTTTATTTATGCACATGAAAGATGAAGTCAGATGAACATTTGAATTTAGCTAAGTATAAGTAAAAAGGTTAAGTGAAAATAGATTAGTTAAACTACAAATAAAAATTTTAACTATCCATGCCTTTACATCCAAACTAAATACTAAATTAGATCTAAATAATGAAGAGTATTTCTTAAATAGACTTCCAATGTTAACAGTAAATTACTTTCCTCTACCTTGGCTTCTGTTTAATTATCCTTTCATTATCTTGGTTACTACCAGCATCTGCATTAAACTTTATGTAGGACTTGAATTTTAAAACCCAGTCAGTATTGACTCATATAAAAAGAGCAGACTTGGATTATGGGGATACCACTTCCAACCTTGGGTAATCTTTTTAAAGTCTATTCAAAGTCATTGGGAGGATTTTCTTAATAATTAGTTCAGGTTTCCATTCACAGAAGCCCCATATCTGTTGACTCACAAGTTTAGTAATTTCAATATAGTGACTGGGAATGTTTGTTTAAGCTGTGCCTTTACATTCCACAAGGAAAGGTTCTTCTGTTTACATGGTATTTTAGGTGCATGCAACCAGAGGAGATTATCAAGGAAGTGACCAGAACATTTCTTGCTTTTTGTCATTTCCCTAGTAAAGTCATTCGTTAAGGGAAAATGTGACCACTTTCAAATTCTGCCTTCTTAGCTTTTGTTAATTTAGTGAACCTAAGTGACTTACATTTTAATAGAATTAAACAGTTCATTGACAGTTCATAGATAAAACATTGTCCCAACTGTTTGTTGTAATCTTACAAATGAAGTGCTACCTATTCCACAGGGAATATATTTCCTATATATATTAAGAAATAGTGTGACGCTGTTAATAATACAAGCTTATTCCTGTTAATCATGAAGATAAGTACACTGGGAAATTACTAGAAGTTGAAGTCAATACATAGCAGCAGAACATGGGAAAAATTATTATTCTCTATTATCCTAATTAGAATGATAATACAATAAACAGTAAACAAAAAGAAACACATAATACATAAATTAAAACCACCTTATCTTCTTATATTAATATGTGAGGAGACTGGGAAAAATGCTCATTTTCTAAGCAACTTTGGCCAGATCAACTTGCTATTAAAATTAAGGGGAAGTTGGCTGCTGTTTATGTGAACTGGCTTTCGTCTTTAATGCTACTTTTCAGATTAAACAAAGTAGCTGTAAATAATTACATTGTTTGCTCAGCTGTTTATGGAAATCAAAACTTCAGTCTGTATGACACCAAAATTCTACCTTGAATCTTATTTATAATCTTAATTATTGATCTTAATTATTAAACTTAACATTTATCTTTAAATGTTATCTAATTATCTGATCTAGTAATAGAACTTTATTAAGGTTTGTATTACAATACAAAATATTGCAAGAAAATAGCCTTTCTGACTTGAACTTAATGTGATCTTTACAGAACAGCCCCGTGGGAAGCTTTTAGACAACTAACTGGAACCAAGCAGAGTTTAAACAGGTGAACATTTTATTTTAGGAGGAAAACTGAAATATGGAAAAATTTTCTTCTGTAATTACATTTTTAGTTCTGCTGTTCTACACCTAAGTGCACTGTTTAATACTGTTGCAATAAAAATGGTTTACTTATTTCCATCTTGAAACAAAATGTTTCTACGCTGAGCGTGGAGAAGAAAAACAGAAATTGTGTTAAGATACTGCAAATGTGTAAATGAACACAAAGGAGCATATCCCAATATCTTGAGATCTTAGCTTTGAATGGCAAAATGCAGGGCATATTTGTCAGTTTTATGTCCCATCTGCATATATATATATATGTATGTATCTATATATACCCGTTATATCTGCAGACAGAATCTTGTTTCCACATGAAACTTAATAAAGTAATAAGTTCACAGAAGCCCCAAGTCTGCAACTTTTGGTGTTAGCTAAGGTTTAGAACATTTCCACTAACAGTCCTTTTGGATAAAGAATGTTAGGTGCATATAGTAAAGGATGATATGCGTAATATGGTTAAAGTAATCATTTATTTTCTTCCACTAGAGAAAAAAAAGGTATATACTTGTCATAGTGTAAAAGGCACAGTAACTAAAAATGTCCCTAGGGTAAATGCTGAAGATAACCCATAAGCAAGTGCAGAAAAAAATCTTCCTTATAGATAAAGTAACCAAAGCCAAATGGGTCTTTCCTACGTAAGTTATTTTTAATGATTCTTTACCTACTTCAAGCAGAAACCAGCCAATCCCCATGGAGCATCTGAAGAGACTGCCTTTATCAACAGAATGAGCATGCTGTTGATTTCACCTGTCATCTTTAAATTACAGTGAATCTACTTAGTATGGTGTGGATTTAAAGCAATTCAGCTGTGTCTATCCTGGTATAAAAGTACATAATCTTACATGTCTATTACTTACCAGAAAATGCTCTTTAATTCATTAAAATAATCTCTGTACTTACAGTATTACCAAGCTTTGATCTCAAATATTTCTTTCAGATTAGCCTATGGGAACTTTTAAATAACATTTGTGATTTCTATTGCCATGAAATACTGTTCTGATCAATATGAATTTTACATTAAGTTTTAAATTATTCTCTTTATCTGTACATGTTTCAGGGAGAGTCAGCAATCACCAGAACAATGGCAGAAAATGTATGGGAGATGCTCTGGTAATGAAGTGTATCATATTAACCTGGAAGAAAGTACTTTTTTTGCTGAGTACGAGGGGAAAAGCTTCACATATGCTTCTTTCCATGCACATAAAAAGTATGTTTATTTTCCTATCAACAATTAAAAGGTCAAACAAATAATTAATTGTTTTGCCTGAACATAGCTCTGCATTCAAAGGTGCAGTATTTCGCATTGCTGTTTCTGAGTTTAAATATCTGGTCACTAATACATTTCATGGATATTTTTCTGTAAGTTACAGCTGGTCAGATAAAAGCTTATGTCGGTTCTGTATAGGCCAGGTCAGTCTAGAGAGAATAGAATGTAAAGGATATATAGGATAAGCCTGACAACCCGAAAAAAAAAAAAAGTACCTTAGAGAGGTTATGAGAACACCACTCCCTTTCCATGTCCAAAACAATCTAGAAAAGGGTGGGTGGAAGGGTGTTAGTGTATTTATTTTTTTAATTTGTGGCATGTTCATTTTATGCAAAATGTTTGATTTAAAGGTGGTACATGCTACATTCTGGTGATTGTTCAAAATAAAACCATATTTTTTCTCTTAGATGCTAACATATCTTCTTTAGGTTCCAGATCATGCATCACTTATTCAGTGCTGCTCTGAGGTGAAAGTACAAACTGCACAAAAATCATGTATATTCGTATATATTTAACAAAATGAACATACATCAAACCCTGAACACTGAGTTTATTCTCATACTTAATATGTGAGAGAAAGATTTTTATTTTTTTTTGCTTTAATTCGTTATTTTCCATAACTAATCAAATCCATTTCTAGGAATGAATTGCAAAAATCAATTCTGAAAATGGTTTCCATTACATATGAATTATGGAACAATTTAACACGATGACTGCTTTTTTTGTATTATATATCCATCCTTCTACTAACATTTTCCCAGAAGGGACTATTCATCTGATAGCAAAAAAATCAAGTAGAACAGTATTAGAAGAATATTATAGGTATTAAGAAAAATGCTGGATTCAAATGCCTAGGGATCCATGAGCTCATAAAACCTGCTTGATCAGAAGGGGTCTATGTAGGAGATAATATTTTTCAAACATATTTGGCATCAAAAATCTGCAAATGTTCATAATCTGTAAAATATAACAATACACTGGAGGTTCATTTTTGACAGTGGAAATTCTAGTATATACGGGACTATGCAAAATGAACCATGCCTTTCCTTTTCTAATTAAGGTTTGGAGTCTGTCTGATTGGTGTTAGAAAGGAAGATAACAAAAACATTTTGCTGAATCCAGGTCCTCGGTATATCATGAGCTCTACAGATATATGCTTTTATATAAATATCACCAAAGAAGAGAATTCTGCTTTTAAGAAGCAAGAAAAGCATAGAAAAAACCATGAATCAAAGTTATCTTATCATGGAGCTTCTAGGTTACCTGTACACAGTATAATAGCCAGCATGGGTAAGTAAAAACAAAGCCTCACAACATATTCTTATTCATTGAATAATGCATTTTTCAGGTTTTAACAGTTTATTCCTAAAATTGTAATTTAAATTAATATATAAGAAATTATAATAGTGTGTGGAAAGAAAAAAGATTAAACACTAGGCCTTGTATTTTCAAAAAAACCCCAAACACCCTAAAACCCAAACCAATGGAATTTGGTTAAGTTTTTCTTTTATTTAACAATACGGAATGGAACAGCTTAAGAGTGCTGTATAAAAAAAGTAATGATAAAATGTAGGCAAAGCAAAACAACTGCGTAATTTCTTTGTCATACATAACTGGTTGTTTTTTCATAAGCTTCTTTAATTAAAAAAAAACACTCTTGCTCAATAAAAACCCTACAGGTCATTGATGCATGTAAATATGGATTAATTGTATAGAGTATGATTTTAAAAAGGTAGTTAATAAGAAATTATATATTAATGGTCAGAAAAAGTGCTACTTTGAAGAAAAAGGGTTCTTCATGCATATTTTAAATATTTTTTATATTTTAATGTAATAAAACCTATCAATATAGTGTTCCTTTCCGTCTTTGGCCACGTAGTCAGGTAATCCCCACTAAATAAGGGAATCTCATTCAAATGTTTTGACAACTACATTGAGAAAATGCTTCCAATGCTACTTCAGGGACAGTGGCTATCGATTTACAAGATACAGGATGCCGAACGTCCAGCGGACCTACGCTGTCTCTTCCTTCGGAGGGAGGTAAAGAGGGCAGACGGCCCAGTATAGCACCTGTTTTGGAGGTTGCAGACTCATCCTCACTTCAGACATGTGACCTGCTAAGTGACCAGTCAGAAGATGAAACTACCCCGTCAGATGATGAAGTCTCTGCAGGCTTAGAGTATGTATATTTAATATTAAATAAACAACATAATTTGAAAAGCTAATATTATGTAAATGACATGGATAATATTTTGACATGCAGATCAATACAAGCAGTTGTAGCAAGCAAGACCCATAAAGGACAATTATGGAATTGTTCCCTTTTATGAAATGCTACTGTCTGTAAGCAGAATGATGTTACGCCTATTCTGAAATAAAAACAAAACAAAACAAAACACCAGATCAGCTCTTCCATTTGCTGGAGATTTTCCATATTCAGTTATAAAGATCTAGTTTCGTACTGCAATTTTTTTAATAGTATTTTTTATGACTGTCTTTCTTACATTCCGTAGTTATAAAGACAGGACTCAACTAATTTGTAAGCAGATAAGTACTTCTGTCCTTAGAATGAAGTGATAATCAGATCATTCAACAGGCTTGTTGAACGCTGGAGCTAGGTGTCTGTCTTCAAAATGTAGGAGTGACAAAAAAAGCAGCATGAAACAAAATTATTACATCTAATTTAAAATGCTTGTTAGCATGTTCCTGAAAGTAATGATGCATTACTCAGATAAAAACAGAAGATTGAATCCTGTAACTGCCATGCAGATAAGCAATTATGTTTATTGGGATTACTGACAGGGACATTAAAACTGAAATACACAATTGTGCTAGTGGCTCACCTGTCACAGTTTCCCATCTCCAACAGCAGCAAGCATGAGAAGCCCCAGGGAATATCATAAAGCTCGAATTAAAAAAATAATACAAGTCATCTTAAATCTGCAGACTGAAATACCAGGATTTAAAAGGCCTCTTATTAAAAACTAAGGCCAGTTAGAAATTTCATCTCATCAGCAAGAGGATTTGTAATTTAAAATTTATTCCAACCATGTTGAGAGTATGTGAATATAGTGACCTCACTCATTCTTGATAAGTGTTTGAAAGAAAGATGGAGACAGAAGAGCAGAAGTGCCACAATTATTTCTATTTTCTTTCCTTCCTATTTTTCCTTCTGTAGAAGTTTCCAGTACCAAAACCAAAACACTAGGACGGCACACTATGATGCATCATCCCATTTCCAAAGATGCCTATGCAAAAAAAACCCAAGCAAAATTCCTTTAGTCCACAAAAGCATGATAGCTTCCACTAAATTGTATTGAATTGGTCGAAGCTATAAAATATATTCTTTGATCCTTATTAAACACAATTCATTTCATATACTTGACTCTGCTAGCCTACAGATAACTGCAAAACTTAGACATAAGTATAAACATCCCATAAAATAGTTGTATAGTCAACTGCGTTTCAGTAATTTGCTATACTGAAAAATGTTTGTTCTGTTCTCCTAGGTATGCCAAAGGCTACCCTCCTTACTCTCCATATATCGGAAGCTCTCCCACATTTTGTCACCTTCTGCATGAAAAAGTACCCTTCTGTTGTCTAAGACTGGATAAGGTAAAGGGAGTTTGAGTTACTGGATAAAACTGCATTCTCATTTGTCTCTTGCAAATGAACATGGTTAAATTCTGGTTTCTACTTAGAGGTGAGTTTGTTCAGCACTTACTGAGCTATAATATGTTTTCTCATCCTTTTCATCACCAAACATTTGTTTATGTCTGATCAGGTCATCTGATACAATTTTCTATTTCTAATGGTAAAACCCTTTAATGTCACGGCTAAATCTCTTTATTCATATCCACTGAACTTGTTTCTTATTTTGATTTTAGGGATGCCAACATAACTACTACGAAGACGCCAAAGCCTATGGATTCAAAAATAAATTGATTATAGTTGCAGCAGAAACTGCTGGAAATGGCTTATATAACTTTATTGTTCCACTCAGAGCTTATTACCGACCAAAGAAAGAACTAAATCCCATTGTATTACTCCTGGATAATCCGTAAGTAGATTTTTTTTTTTTTTTTTGTGATACATTTTAAACTCATTTTACCATTACTTCAATAGATGATCACTCTTCACATGGCCAACTTAAAATCAAAAACATTATGGCACATTTATCTTTGAGAAAAATTGGTGACAAAATTAATACCCTATGTTCACTGTCGTACACAAAATTACTTGTTACTGACTGTAAATGGCCATAGTGAAATTAAATGTCCTTATTCTTCATGGCCAATGTTTCAGCTAAGTATTTCTTAAAAATAGCCAAAGTAATATGAATAATACTACTAAAATTAAATAACTTCATAAACACTGTAAAAAGCAAACTGTGAAACAGTTTCACAGCTACATGACAGCACTTCAGACAACACTAACCTACTTAAGGCACTTAGTAGTTTGGACCAGTTAGGTGTATTTTTAATAATTTTAGACTCTATGATAAACAGTTCTTTAAGCCAGCAGGACACCCTTCCCCACCCCCACCCCCCACACTTTGTCTACGATTATATAAAGTCATGGGAGAAAATTAAAACCTGCAAAATTGTTGTTACTACTGTATCTGTCTGGAGATCGCTGGAATTGTTAGTCTTTCTTGCATTAGCTGTTTAAAATTTCAGGCCAATTCTTCCCAGGCAAGACTGATTCATTTATAATCTGACAATGAATGAAAGAAACTTTTTTTTTTTTTTTGCAACACTTCGGTACTGCACAATTACTTAAAAACCCAATGTGGAAGACACAAAAATGGAGATTAGCCATATACAAAAAATTAGATCAAACTGTGAATCAAAGAAACGACAGTAGCAGAAATTTCTTATAGGTTCTGATTGCAGCCTGACACTTCCCTTTGCATATATATGTTCTAGTTTAAGCGATTTATTATACAAAGGCCTTCTGTGAAGTTTCCCACTTTTGCCTCAGATAGCTCTTTAGTGAAGCTGTATACACCTGTGTTTGCAAAACAAGCTTTTTGGTGCACATATTCTGGCATAAAGTGAATTAAGCAAATTGGTAAAAGCCTAAATTAGGCTAAAGGAGTTATGATTTGCGACTTTCTTAAGATTAAAGCTGTGAGCATACAGTGCCCTCTAGTGTTTGTTGTCTTTTCCAGCACAGTGCCTGAGTTCACATACTTCAATGCTATTGTGACATTTTACGGCTAAAACCACTTTTTATTAGCATAAAGTAAAAGCTATGTTGCTAATTAAACTAATACCCTTAGTGTTATCTCTCTCTACACAGCATATGGAGTGTCCCCTCTGAAAGGCCAGCATTCATGTGACTGTAGAAGCTAGCTGAAAAGCCAACATACTTTTCATACATGCATGACATGGAATCCTGGCTACCATTCAAGTCAACTGGAATTTTGTAATTTACTTCATTAGACTTAGGAATGATGAACATATCTATGTCTTGTTGTTATATTCCTATTTCCTTTATTTATCAAGGCAACTTATTACGGTATGCTTATTCTGATATCTATACATCACATGTTTTAAGATTTCCAATGTTTCTTGGTATGTCATAAGAAGCAGTAAAATTTATTATTAAAGAAACAATACTGTAAAATACAGTATCTTAGTTTTCACGTTACATTTTAAAAGTAAGGTTTCATCTAATACTGTCTCATTGACTTGAATGGAGCTATTTGCACAAAAACCAAATGATTATTTGGTTTCACTTCACGTTTTAATTAAAAATTCTCACTGTTTAAGTACTCCTTAGTCATGCTTTGGAGTATAACTTGGTATTGTGTCATTGACATCAGTCATTTATACTTATATTTGGAATTGTACTGTGCCATAAAATTTCTGATTTAAGAGGTGCATTTATTAATATAAGCATGTTAATTCTGATCATTCTTTATGATCACAGCAAACAGTTGATTCACAGCTTTTTGCAAACCTATTACATGTTTAAAATGATATTATACTGCCAAAGTTTAAAAAAGTTTTTTTTTTTAAAAAGCTACCAGTTTGTTGAAATATTTTGGAAGAGATGCTGCTGTTGTGATATTGTGTTTCATTTTGTAATCCCATCTGCTGCTTAGGCCAGATATGCATTTTCTGGATGCAATCTGTTGGTTTCCAATGGTTTACTACATGGTGGGCTCTATCGACAAGTAGGTGAAATAACTGTTAGAAAACTTAACATTGTAGTGCTCAGTGGTTTGTTGTGTGTATCGTCATTGCATGTTTAAGTGTGTGTTGTATTTGAAGATGATTTTATTGCATGCATGGTTTGTGTCTGTGCTATAATTTGGGATTTCAAATTTCTGTTTTTTAAAGGATATCATTAGTGAAAAGTGTGACAGGGAACACAAGTTATTAACTTCAAAAACATAAGGTTAACATTTATTTAGATGCATTAATATTTTTCTACAAATTGCCAGATTATAGTCCTGATTCTAGTGTCATGCTATACTTAGTTATAATTTGTTTGGGTTTACTGACCAGGGTTTTGTAAAGGTAGCTGCAGAATGTAGACAGTCTTGAATCTTCTGCTACTTAAAATATCACCTACTCCTACATTTCTCCTTTCACCTCGGCTAATATATAGTTGCATATCTTGGCTTAGGAACACAGATATAGCATAAAAATCAGACAGAACCAAGAGAAGAGCAAGGGTTCATTAGCATTTTAGTAAACTCCTGTGTGTAGAGTGTCAATTTAAAAAAGAAATTGGTTTGCTTCACTATATAGCTAAATTGAGTTGGGGCTACAAGTCCATGATACTCATTCCCCCGGTAGAAATCAAAAAGCTTATTTGCTGCCTTGAATTAACAGAATCCAGTTTTTCAATGAGAATTCTGGAGAGTCAATGTTTCTCCATCTCAACCTGTTGTAACAAGGGCTTTAAAACTACTTAAAATAGTGATACAGTAACAGATTTACCTTGGCGATCCCATAGTCATTGAGAGATTTGCAAAGAAACTACAGAAATGTTTTTCACTTTCTACATTTCTTCCTCTAGACCAAAAAATTTCCTCAAGTTGTTAATATCTACTGCTTTCTTAGCTCTTAATTCCACAACAACTATAAAAAGAACTCATACCAACAGAATAATTGAACTGACTCAAAGTGTCCAAAGTGATTAATAACCCAAAGATGTTAACCTGTTTTTATTAACATGGAAAATTAAACGTCAATTAAATTTACTGAGTTTATTTCAAAAAGGAAATCACCAAATCCCTCCCTAAAGGTGTTCTGTTGTTTTTAGAACTCAGTGCATAAAAAAATGAAGTGTGTAGTCTTTGAAATAAGTGATTATACAGAATTCTACAGTTTACAGTAATACTAGCATGAACTTTTGCATCTTTTATGACAATGCAATTGCTTTAATTCCTGGTACAATAACCAATCACTTAAAACAATAGTTTTTAAAATATAGTTCATACTTATTCCTTGTGTTTTCCTAAACATGTTTTTAAATCATGTACAATTAATAGAAGTTGATCATCTTTAGCTAAGAATTACAATATAAAATATGCAAAGTTTCCTTTCTTATCTAATGGGTTTAGAATTAATTCCCAAAGTGCCACATACTACCTTTAATTATCTAACATATTTGTCATTTGGTCATTTAGCATGAAATATCATCATCTTGGAGAGAAAAACACTAAAGGAATTACTGTCATTTATCACTCTTTTTTGTTAGAATTGGATGGCCTGCAGAAAAATAGCTTTACCAAAACTCATAGCTGGGATGAACTTCATCAAAATATGTCATCAGGTAGTAGCTATCTGTTCTACAGGCTTCAGGTATAAATGATCTGTAACTGAACAGGTTTCACAGTTGCGTAGAAATCTATTCAGTATTAAGAAACCTGTATCTAGAGGTACCTGAGATTTAGAATTATGATACTTCTAAATTAGTACTTTTAAGTTCTCCACAAATTAGCTGTATGTAACTGCTAAAATAAGAATAGCTGTTAAGCTTGTGAAATATTGAAATGCAGAAAATCTGAGTACTTCAGAATATGCTGTTATTTTCAAGGATCAGCTGAAAGACGGAAAAACCAGAAATACTAATTATTCAGAGAAAGCTCAGAGTTCTAGTTGGGCACTGAAATTGCTAGTATAGAACATGTAAAGTACAGCCTTTCTTTTGTTGTAGTCAACCATCAGTGATATTGCACAGTATCAAAAATAATTATGTAATGCATTTGTTTTGGAAGAATATGCATAATATGTAAAATAAATGCAACAAATTTGTAGAGTTTTCCTTACCCAAAATTTCCAAAAGGATTTATAATAGGTTACGTCAACACAGGAATGTAAGAAGATCATTACTGAAAAGAAAAACTGTGTCAGGACAATTAAGACTTCATTAATATTATAGTTTGCCAAATGAGAAGCAATTATAATGACAAAATATCTTTCCACTTTGGAAGTAAACAGAATGATGCAAAAATTTAGTTTTCCAATTTCCTTTGGAAACCATCAAATTCACCCTTTCTTCTTATTTTTACTGAAAAATTGGTAGGTTCCTAGCAGTCTTTATCGTTACAGAAAAGTCCTTTCTAAACTTTTCAAAAGTGCTTGGTTTCTATGGAAAATATTGTTAAAATAACTGATACATGCTTCATTTTGGAAACTAAGCTATAAGAGGCATGATGAGAACTGTAACTCAGAGTGTTTTCTATGGTCAGGCTTCACAGAAAATATTGTCCAGCAGAGTGCAAAATTTTACTGCTGTACAGCTGCTCCTAAAAGCATCATGACAACATTCCAACTCGTAGATCGACCTAAAAAAGTAATATATTAGATGTCCTGGTAAAACATTTATCAGCATTTTGAAACTCAAATATAATTGTGGGAAAGAGCAACCCAAAGCATTTGTTTGGGTCTGTTTGCTGTCAAAAGTAACTGCAATGAAGCAAGTTGTTGCAGCGTGTAAGGACATACTGTCTTTCCAAGTAACTGTTAAAGGCTTATTTTAAAAAGTTGAAATAAATTTATCATTTTAGCAAAAGAAGAGGGACTGTAACAACCTACTGAAGCGCATTCTGTATGACTTCGAGGAAAATAATTATTCATATTCTCTTCTCTCAAGTCATTGACATGATAAATTTGATATAGATTATATTGGAAGTTATTGATATGTATGTAGAGATGAAGGGAACCAGCACCTCACCCTGTGATCTGCAAATTCCAAGCATTCCTAATCTTTTAAGTGTTCCATTTTTAAGTTGCTTGTTTCTTTCTCCCTCTTTCTCTTCACAAAAGCCTAGATGACTTATTAAGATGTGGGGTCACCTTTGCAGCTAATATGGTGGTGGTGGACAAAGAAAGTACAATGAGTGCTGAGGAAGACTACATGGCAGATGCTAAGACTATTGTAAATGTTCAAACGCTCTTTAGGTAAGGCATATTTGCAATCTATCTATACATCCTCATTAATTGTGAAATACTTAGAGCCTTTTGTACTCAGATAATATTTTTTTCTTTCTTCTACTTAAGTTTTCCCTTATATGAATTTGTGTCTTACATGGGAAAACTTTTTCCCACCCTGCTTAGCGATACACTCAGAATCCTGAGATCTTCTCCTGAAATCTCAGATGAAATTCTATGCATGCTAAAACTGGATGATCATTTTAGAAGACAACTCTCAGGTTTGCAGGAAGAAGCAGAAAGCTTCTCTTGAAGACTTGGGACCAAAGATAGTTGAGAAAAGAATTTTTTCCTCAGTGCAGCGGTCTTTCACAATAATGCTAAAGCCAGTAGGAAAAGTGGATCCTTCTGTGAAGTTAATAGTAAGTGTTCACATTTTGAAGATTTAGTCTTGAACAAAAATTAGGTTTTCAGGCACACATATGCAACATTACATATGACAACAACATACTAAGAGTCATGAAAGAATAACTGAATACAGAGTGAAAAAATGGTCAGTGTAGTAAAGAGGCTGAGAAAGTGGTGCTGTGATAAAGAGCTAAAGTCACTGAGATTTCCTGTTCATTTAAGAACCTCTTCTGATTAAAGCCTCACTTTGTGTTATTCAACAAGTACCAAAAGATACATGTCCCTTTAAACTGTGAAAAAAAATCTTACTTGCTTAAAACAAAAGAAAACAACAAAAAACCCACACACAAAACAAAACACACTACACAGTTAAGTATGAATTGCCTCCCTGATTTAGGGCTTAAGCCTTGCTCTTCCTGTTGTTCATTCTAATAAGACCTGGACAAAATTAAGTCCTTCCGTAGAGAATTCAGTATCATTCAATATTGCTGACCTTTTCTGTGTCAAGCCTTCCACATAAGACCAGAGAGGCGCATAGCAACAGCTTTTTGAATCTGCCCATTTTTCAGAAAACCAATCTCATTAGAACACAAGTATTTCAATTGAGATTTTTTTTTTTAATACAACTTTGTGTGTGAATGCAGTAAAAAGCTGTTAGCATTTCTGTATGTGCTCAAAAGAAGCAAAATCTGTGTTGCACAAGAAATTTTAGTTCTGTCTTTTTTTAACTTTAAATTTTTGAATTTGTACCCAATGCTAGCACAGGAGTGTGTGTTTCATAGTTACACCTAATTTAATTTAGAATCTATAATTGCCTTTAATCTGTGCATCATTCAAGTCTACTCTTAATCATATTGTGTTAGGGTATCTCACTGAAGTTTTGCCATACATCACTTAAATTTTTCAGAAATGCATTTTACCCCCAAATATAAAACAGAAAAATTAAATTAAAAAAACCACCCTAACTTAGAAAGTACTAATTGATTTTTCCTGTAGTTGTGTTCTACTTTGTAAAATACTAAAAAAAAACCCCCAACAACATAGTAGTGCACTACGTACCATAGATATCCAACTAGAACTTACTATATAATGATTCAGTTGTCTTGCACAATGCTTACAACTAGGTGGCAGCTTTAACTCATGTATGAACCTTACATCTGGTTCAGTATAATTTTAAGGCATGGTACTTTTTACAAATATCAAAAGAAATCAGAATAAATGTCTCGGTTTAAAACTTAACAATACTTTTTTCAGAAAACTTTTTAAACTTTCGCAAGTAGTGTATTGTGTATTTTTTTCTAATATTTTTTCCCTAGAACATGTACAATAATTTCACTTCATTTTTGTATTATGTAAAGTTGTAGAAATAAGTAAGCTTTGGGAAAAGGCATAACATAGTGGCATTTTCTTGTTCTACAGAATCAACTGCTTTCATTGCACCAAGGTAAACAGTGTTGTAAATTAACTTTAAAAATGTCTTTAAAGGTTTTTCATTACTTAATAATGGCTACTAATATCAGAAACTAATGAAGAAGAGGCTGGACATGGTGGAGAACAGCAGCACTTAACACAAAGTGTAGTGTTAAAGAAGGATTTTGAACAGCTGGAGTCTTGCTAATATATGCTGTTCTCAAAGATATCACATCAGTGAAGATTCCATTTAAGTCTACCATTCATAAGATACAGGCTAATCTAAACCTCACTGATTTGATTGACTCAGATCAGCTGACCTCATTAAGGGTTGTGGACAGGCCTGAAAAAGTGATGCAAGTGTGCTGCAGTACTTTGGCCTTTGGTTCTCATATACCTGTTCTGACATTATTCCCCAATTTACATAAATTAATAATCTTGCTTTGCCAGAAGAGCGTGTCCCCCCTACACCTTAGAAGGCAGGTGCATTGTTTATAATGACAGGGTTATTAACACCTTTAACAGTTCCATACCAATTAAAACTGTGACACAACACTAGCTTATCTGATTTAATTATAGTTAAAAAGAAAGAAGCATGACTCAAATGGTCACACTGACTAAGAAAGGAAATCTTTAATCCTTTGGATGGGAAAGAACAAGTTAGCATAGTTTAAAAGTACAGGGAGAAATTACTAGTTTTGGACTGTGTCCTAGAGATGCTTTTCACTTTTCAATATGAAATACGAAGCCAACAATTGTCCCTATTGACAGTTATAAGTCCACCTCAGAAAAATAAGGGGTTTCCTCAGGCAGTAGGTCTGTACTAGGAGTGTTTCTATTTACTCTTGCTTTCTATGAATTAACGGGTTTAAACGTTGGTGTTTGGGAAGCCCTGTATTTAAGTTTTTGTTAGCTAACTTCTTGAAGGCTATGTTTCAAATACTGCCAGAAGCCTACTGACAGCAGTACACCTAGCAAGTCAGCAGTTTGGCTGGTATCTAGCAGTCAGCACCGATTTATAGATAAACCAAATGAGGTGTTATGATGGCATTATGTTGTTTTCTTGGTTTATCTTTTTGGTTCAGGAAAGAATTAAATGTATCTCTTGTTTTTCTGATTCCCAAATACAAGTTCAAGAGCAACCTATGTCTTCCATCAGGATGATTAGGGGTTTCTCTGCCCCATCCAGTCATTTTTTACCAGAATGGTATAGAAAAGAGGGATCTCTGCACAGAAGTAGCCTGCTCTGGTGCTGAAAGCTTGCGGGCAGTGTGCCTCATGCCCAGGACAAGAGGCAATCTGGCCCGAACTACCATGGAAAGTCATTTCCCCTAATTCCATTAAAAGGCACTTATTAGTAAAATATGAATTTTAACAATAGCAGGTTTGAAACTGGTATCCTAATATAAATCAGTTTTCATATCCTGGTGATAAACTAAACCCATCTTTAACAGAAACGTACTAACTTGCATTTTTTCTTTAAGTTGTTTTTATTTTATCATTAGATCAGCTTTTAATTTTCTGTTACTCTTAGTTCTGAATGTTATATTATTAGTGCTCAAATATGAATTCTTGTCCTTTAACAGAGCAATACAAGAAAATTTCCAGCCAGCAGAAGCTTAAGTAATTCTATTCTATGTGATACGCAGTTAATGCAGAGGAAATTTATTCTCCTTCCTCAGAACTTTAACATATTTATTAAGCTACTTAATAAGTACAAGTTCATACCTACAAGCGTGATATTATCAGGATTTTTTTTTTTTTTATTTCCATGAGCACTTCACAGGTTTTTATAACACACAGCATACAAGTGAAGATGTACCACAGCTGCATCTCAAGGGTGTGGTCATCATGTATTTAATCTATGTATGTAGACTCCGTTCCCCAAGTACTTAATCTTTAGTAGGACATAAGCAGACTTTGTGTAACAATACTGCAACACTCAGACTTTGGTACAAAGTCAGACTGTAAGAGCTAAAAAAGTACAGAAATTCCTGAGCGTGCACAATGCCTTTCAAACTACAGTGCACCCAAAAATGGTCATTGTTAAGTGATTCATATTCTCACCCAGTTTTCCAAGTACCATTAGTACTACCATTATCTATTGTCACATATAGATAAGTACTTTCAGGATCAGCAGAACATATTAAAAACACACATCTCATTTTCTGACACTAATCTGTAGAATAAATAAATAATAAACTGAGTTCTATTCCAAGTTGTTTAGTATTTGCATAGTATAAACTACAAATTTCTTTCTAGTTCTCAGAGCCCTGAGGGCTGGGGAGGGGCTCTTTAGTCTGTGTCATGAAAATTTGTGTCATTCACATTCTTCACTGTTTTTTGTTATTGGAAGCCTGAATTAGTGTTATCTTATAAATATTTTGTATATGTAAATATTTCAAAGTGAAAGCATAAGTATACATAAGCATAAAATTCTATGACTTTCTCCACAGCTCCCAAGAAGTGTCAATTTTCATCTTTGTTATTCAGTCTGTGGACACAGAGCATACAAACACAACTGAAAAAAAAAAAAAAAGATCAAATGGAAAAAGTACTTAAGCCAGTTTTAATGAAATGGTGGTTTACACGCAACCAGATACTAAGTGCAGGCTATACAGTTTTGCATTTTTTGTTGTCTCCTACAGATTTGTGTCATTTTAGAAATTATTAAAGAAAATCTCTGTTAACGAAATTAAGTTGTTCCTTTCTAACATTAAAATGCTTTATAAGCTCAACCTTAGAATGCAAGTTTTCTGCTTTGTGAATTCTGCAGAGAATGTTTTGTAGTTTCCTCTGCTGTTATAGCAGCATTCCATTGTGCCCCAAACCACCACAGGTTTCAGGCACTTTGTTAAAAACATGGACATAAGCACAAGCTATAGCGTTATGTAGAGCCTTACATTTGTGAATTGTTATAATTAGAGGTATAACTGTTACATTCTTTTAAAATACAGGTTGTTCTCAAGCCTAAGCATTATTACAGAACTAACTCACCCAGCCAATATGAGATTCATGCAGTTCAGAGCCAAAGACTGCTATTCTCTTGCTCTATCCAAATTAGAAAAGGTAAGGAGATTTGCCTCCCTCCACTCCCAATTTAAATGTTATAATTTTAACACTTTTTCTGATTTTGTAACAACTCTTTCAAAACAAGGGGAAACAGTGAAATGATTTCATGGTTGCAGAGCTAATATAAAAGATTTTTTTTTTCCCCAAAATCTACCCTCATTTAAGAATGAAGTTAGATTTGAGTTCCATCACTTTACAATATAATACTAATCCACCAACCTTCTGGAGAGACACAGACATAAATTTGCTCAAGGAAAATTGAGTATTTTTGGATAACTGAATATTGAGAGTTAATATGGTTTTCCAAGAAGCTACCACAGGCAATTAATGTGGAAAATATTTTAGTTGACGAAACATTCGAAACATATACAGCTTTTATTATAATGCATCTTTTGTTCCAATTCACTTTAAAGGCACTATATATTCTACATGGGCATTATAATTACATATTCTATATTCCATGGGGTATTCCATATATCTGTATGGGGTATTTGCATTACTGTGACAGTTTGAGAACAGAGGGCTGGAACACCTTTCCTACAAAGACAGGCTGAGAGAGTTGGGGTTGTTCAGCCTGGAGAAGAGAAGGCTCCAGGGAGGCCTTACAGCAGCCTTTCAGTGCTTAAAGGGGGCCTACAGGAAAGATGGGGAGGGACTCTATTAGGGTGCATAGTGATAGGACAAGGGGTTATAGCCTTAAACTGAAAGAGGGTAGATTTAGAATAAATATTAGGAAGAAATTCTTTACTGTGGGGATGCTGAGGCACTGGAACAGGTTGCCCAGGGAAGTTGTGGATGCCCCATCCCTGGAAGTGTTCAAGGCCAGGTTGGATGGGGCTTTGAGCAACCTGGTCTAGTGGGAGGTGTCCCTGCCCATGGCAGGGGGGGTGGAACTAGATGGTCTTTAAGGGTCCCTTCCAACCTAAACCATTCTATGATTCTATGATAACAGCAATTGTTCTCTGTTAAGGGGCAGTCCTAGTGTCAATAAGGATAGTAACACTACTTAAATGCTGGATAAAACCTTCATATTCTGTTTCTAGTCTAGTGTACATGTTGACATTTTCAAGCTGTGAAACAGGGAGGCTATATGGAGATAAGTTTAATTTAATTTGCTTGTCCAAAATACCATTGCTAAAACATTAGATGGAGCATATGATGTAACATTGTGCATCTGTTTAACTTGGCAAATTCAAGGACAATCTCCTTTTCCAGACATCTTCATCGGTGATCTGACCCAACTACCTCTGCAGTCCACAGAACTTACAGTATCACCTTTGTGACCTTTCAGGCCATTTTCCGAGTTTATGACAGTAAGACAAACAATATCACTATGCCACTCTTCAAGAACAGAGATCTTTCACTCCACTCATCTCTTTTTCCCCTTGCTATCAATCTAGATATTGCTAGGTTCTCTCGTGTAGCCTTCAAATCTTTTCACCTCAGATATCTTAGATATCTTAGATATCTTAGTAAATTTGAATTCATGCTAAAATCATTATCATTACACAGAATTAGCATATAATTTCAATTTCCTACCTGTAGAGTAAATTTCTTAGATTTTTGGAATTTCAGATATTTCACTATTTACTGTATAATGTTCACACAGTTAATTGTAACATATATTTAATGGAAAACAGCTTTTTCATATAAACTTATCTTCACAGGCCATCTCCCAGTTTCTTACATAAGAATCAATTCTTCGAAAATTCAGCCCATCTAGACGGGGTAGGATTTGCATTAGAAGTCAATCTTTTACTCAGTTGATTATCATGCTTACATTTTGACCACAAGATGTGAATACCTGGGTGATCTTTTGTGATTTGTTGGCCTTTGCCTGAAATAGAACAAAGGCCTAATCTTATTTAGGTGGTATTCTGATAAACTCATAAAATGGAGAGCTGTGAGGAAGCCAGACAAAATTTGTTACACAAAGAGAGGGACAGTTTGCAGTGGGAGGCACATCTTCATTTCAGTTATGCCACTCCCACTATCCATTAAGGTTTGCATGCATGGTTCCTCCATTTTAGCACTCCCTCCCTCATTGGTAACTTCAGGAAGAATAAGCTGGAACTGGCTGGAATCATGCATTGCCATTTTATTCAGGGCAGCAAGTGCCAGCAGCTGGGTAGTGCCATCAAGACTATGTTCCAACCTAACTTAGTTCCTTGATGTACTATAACCAGCAGCGTTTTTGTGTGTGTTTTTTTTTTTTTTTTTTTTTTTAAAGCATAGTCCCTTAATCCATACAGTGTAGAGATAAGGAGAGGTAAGAATAAGAACAGCTTTCCTGGTATGTGGTGTCTACAGTTGCTTCTGGAATACTCTGTGGGCTGTAGCTTGTCTACTTCAATGCAGTGAAACCAGGATTTTTATCTCTGTTGTCTTTCTTGCTTTACATAGGCTCCTTCATTTTTCCAGCAAAGGTTCTGGAAATCATTAGAAATATTATAACTTCTTCCCTATCTTTATTAATTTATTGTGTGAAAGTAAAGTTGTGAATATAGGTTGTAAGGTGAGCACTTAACTTCCTAACCAAGCTATGCTATGCTGAAATAGAGGTAGATAAATTGTCTTCAAGAAAGAACATTTTCTTCATTGCTGTTGAAAGTTGCCTGCTGTTGATATTTCCCACTCATTTCATCTTAGTGTTTGCAGGGAGCACTTTACACATGATGTATAGTTCATCTGATGTTTCAAAACTCCCCCATGTAAAATGAAAGACGATTAAAAACGCAAGTAAAAATTACCTAATGCAATCAATTATACAGTTAATTGTTACGTCTACTTTAAGCACGTCATTTTCAGAAAGAATAAATAAGTCAGGCAAGTTGCCTTCAAGTAACACTGAAACACATGCAAAATTGACTTTTCAACCTAATGGGGTGCAGAAGAATGATATGCAAATCAGAAGTCCATCTGCTGTTGCAGCTGCAACTTTCCTTATTTTAGAGATAAATAAATCTGAAGTCAGCACTGGCATAGGAGAAAGCAATGGCCCTTATACAACAGAGAAAAGGAAAAACAAAACACTCATGGCCTAAATTTAAAACTTATGTTCTCTGTCTTAGGTAAGAAAAAAATGAGGTAACCACTCGCTTTCTTGAAAGAAATGGGTTTAGAATGTCGTGGATAAAATTCATACTTTAGTTTTCTATTAATTTTAATTTTTTTTTGCCTTCCAAGTAAATATTACAGATGTTAACTGAAAGATAAAAATTCTAAACCTTTAAATAATCATTTTAAAATATGTACAAACTCCTATATCTTTTAATCAAACCAATACTGTGATTTTGTATCTTCCACAGGGATAAGCACATAAATGTTAGGCGTGCAGAAATCTGTCTGGGAACATAGAATCATAGAATGGTTTAGGTTGGAAAGGCCCTTGAAGATCATCGAGTTCCACCCCCCCTGCCATGGGCAGGGACACCTCCCACTAGACCAGGTTGCCCAAGGCCACGTCCAGCCTGGCCTTGAACACCTCCAGGGATGGGGCCTCAACAACCTCTCTGGGCAACTTGTTCCAGTGCCTTACCACCCTTAAAGTGAAAGTGGGATAGCCCAGTATATTTGCAGTGATAGTCCCAAAACCAGGCTGCATTTTTTCACCTTCAATTAAGGATAGGGCATGCTGTCTTCGTTTGTTTTTAATATTGTTCAAGTTTTAATCAAATTTGAAGTAGCATGAAGTAATAGCAAGCAGTAATGATATCTGGGTTATAAAAAATAGATTGGTACCTTTTAATTGGTGTCTTATTTTAGATGACTCTCTAATGATTTACATCAGCTACAATTCAGAAACTATATAAATAATTAGCATATGCATTTGGCTGTTGAACTGGCAGGTTTTTAGAAAGCTGTTCCAGATCAACAACAGAAAATGAATCTGTTCTTGCCAAAAAGGTAGAACAGAAGCAATCAAGAACACGTAATCCAAAATATTGTAAACTCTTCCAGAGGTGAAGTGTTATCAATCCAAAATCCCTTATATCAAGAAAAGGACTGTAAAGAGGTTGCCATGCCCAGATTTCTGATGTCTTATATCTGACATGGGTAACAATTCACGTTTACTAAAACTAACAGTGCAGGGAACTGACTGTTCCCTGTAATAAGCCACTGTCACCTTTATATGTTCTTGCATGACCCCTAGCCGCCTGCCCCCACCCATCCATGTATGTTCATTAAAGCACCTTTGTGTTGTTTGTACACAACAGTTACAGCCTATCATGGCAGTTCACATATTACTGTCTGTATCGGAGAAGAATATATTGAATCACGATGGGCCCTAGATCTCTTTCAACCTCTGACAGAGTGGCCAAAACAGGGCTTCAGGTTAACTTGGGGTTGGTACTTTGTTATTGGTATCATAGAATTAACTGCTATGAGTAATAGGTATTTATTTAGAAATAAATGAATTAGTAAAAAGATAAAACCGTGACGAAGAACCTTAAAAAGGATTTGGTACAAATATAAGTTGAGGTAGAAAAGAGGGAAATAAACTAAAAAGCTTATGAACTTAACCTTCTGGGCAGATATTTTCTGGCATTCTGACAATATGCAAACCCAAAAGGAAATAGTTAATTAACTTAAATGGCCTATATGGAGGAAGCATATGCTAAGAACTTCTCAAAACCACAAGTGTACACCTGTTATTACTTAGAAAGAAAGCAGTAAAAATTCGGTAATTCATGAACTGAGCAAGGCCACAACCGTAGGAAGACTGAGGATGAAGTAAAGATCCCCATCTGTTAATAGCTGGGTCTTAAAACATCGTCTATATAGCAGAAGTTCTACAGGACGCTCTCATGCCATGATCATTTATTTATGTTTCTAGAAACGATCTATGATTTTCTTTAAGTAGTTATATCACCTTCATCATTAATTCCAAAAAGTGTCAGAGAAGGAGCTGCTGAGCATCACTTATTGTGAAATAAAACTGGTGGGACATTCTGGCACATTTCTGGCTGCTACATCTGCAGCATTCTCTGGGAAGCAAATAAGTCTGCAAGTAATAAAGCAGAACTTAATGGAAAGTGCCTAAGAAAGAATTGTATTTCTCACAAATCTCTTTTAAGCAAGAATAAAGAAGAAGCAAACCTGTAATAAGAGATAGACGGAAACAATATAAGAAATAAACAAAAAAAAAGGGGGGGGGGAGAATAAATTTCTAAGCCCTTTTTAAATAAATAAATAAAACAAATACGCACAGCCTTGTGTTTAGCTTCAGAATTTTGGATATAGAAGCAAATTATTCTCCAAATATCTCTTGCTTTATCCCACCTTTCTTGGCACAAACCCAGAATTTGCTGCAAATTTCTCTAAACAGATGGAAGGATAAACATAACACCTGAGTCACATGATAGGAGGATAGTCACTTCACAGCTCGTTCACTATAAAATATTTTATGGCATGAATCTAAAAGGATTTGATGTAATGTATGTTATAATATGCATGTAGCTTTAATTTTGAAGTATTTTTTGTAAAACGAATCTTACTTCTTTTCCCATAATTCACAGACAAGTTTTCATTTGCAATAGCAATTGAAGGAAAATATCTTCTACTTTGTCTGACTGCACTGCAAAAAAAAAGCACTCGAATATATGAGATCACACTACAAAAGAAATACATAAGTTCTTGTTTCTGTGGCTTACACCAGTAAGCACAATGGTATGCTTATCTAGGTAAAAGCATTCTTTGTACAGTTAGACTGCTTTCTTTTTCAACTCTCAGAAGCACACAAGTTGCTAGAAACACTTCTTTGCTGCTTAGCCATCAAAGCACACACGTGCGCGTGCATTTGTGTGTGAGAGAGAGCATGAGTGTATATGTATGTATGTGTTTCTCATGGAGAAGAAGCTCTAATACAAGCCAGTAGTATTTGGTCAGAACATAGAGAATGTTTGGAATAAAAAAAAACCCTGAAATAATAATTATGGTTTTGGGGGTTGGAACTAGATGATCTGTAAGGTCCCTTCCAACTCTAACCATTCTATGATTTATGATTCTATTTCCTTAAAAATTTCAAACCCTCTTTAATCTGAAGAGATTGACAGAGGTGACATTTTATAAAGGACAGATTAATGTCATATTTTTAAGAATTATTTGCTGTACATTTTTATCTGGACTTGAAATTCTTTGTGTGACATCTTTTTCAACTCCACTCATACGAAGCCACAGAAATCAACAGGCACAGCCAGACTATCCATCAAAGACAAACAGGGTTAGAATGCTGCTCTTCAACAGAACCATTGGTGAGTGCAGACTGCTCATTTGCATATCACAGAATCAGAGCATCCTTAGGTTTGGAAGGAACCTCTGGAGGTCATCTTGCCTAAGGGCCCTGCTCAAGCAGTACCACTTCGAGCCAGTTGCCCGTGACAATGTCCAGAGGGCTTTTAATTGTCTCCTAAGAAGGAGCATCCACAACCTCCCTGGACAACCTCTGCCAGTGTTCAGTCACTCTCACAGTAAAAATGTGTTTCCTGGCATTCAGAAGGAACCGACTGTGTTTCAGATAGTCCCCATTGCCTCTTGTCCTGTCCCCTAGGCATGACTGAAAAGACCCTATCTTCTCTACATCCTCCCTTCAGATATTTATACATCTTGATGAGATCCTCCCTGAGCCTACTGTTCTCTGGGCTAAACAGTCCCAGCTCTCTCTCTGTCTTTCCTCATAGGAGAGATGCTCCAGTCCCTTGATCACCTTTAGTGGTGCTTTTCTGGACTCCCTCCAGTAGCTCCAGTTCTCCTTGTAATGGGGAGCCTAGAGTTGGGCGAGCACTCCAGGTGTGGCCTTACTAGTGCTGAGTAGAGGGGAAGGATCACCTTCCTCGACCTGCTGGCAGCACTCCTCCTAATGAGGCCCAGGACACCATTAGCCTTTGTTTCCACAAAGGCACATTGCTGGCTCACGTTCAATTTGGTGTCCACCAGGACCCTCAGGGTCTTTTCTGCCATGCTGCTTGCCAGCCAGTCTTTCCCCAGCATGTACTACAGCATATATGTGGTGGATGCAAGTGTCTCAATTCCAAGACATGTAAAATTTCTGTACTTTGAGAACACCTCTTCATGACATGTCTGAACTGAGAGCTTGATATTTCCTCTCTTCTTAAAAAATAACAAAATCACTTCCAACCTGTAGTTTTGCCCTCTGATAACTGAAGGAATAGGAAGCACATTGTGGTGTGATTCCTCTGCAAGTGAGATGTGATAAGAAAAAGGCATAACTGTAGTTTGCTTTTCTGCATCCCTTCCCCAGAAGCATCATAGCAAGAAGTTTCTACCTCAGTGCATGTCCGATCTTGTCTCACATCCTCACATTCACTGAAATACCATTTCTTTCCTTTTGCATCAGATTCTGTTCATGTTTCATGTACCTGTTCCTAGTAGACTTTCTGGACCTGAATGAGAGTCCACTGTCAGCACCAAGGAATTGGAGCAGGAATAACAAGAGCTTTGCTCTAAGCACAGTTGAAATCCCTCAATCATTTTTAAAATGATCTGGTAGAATATGCCCTTGCAATTTGAGATGTGATGATTGAAACAACATATGCATTAAACAAAATCTTTCAACCTGAACACCGTAAGTACTGAACAAAGATGCTACATATTTGTAGAAAGAAACTATATTCAGAATAAAGGGATTTTACACTTTTGACCTCTCTCAATTTGATATTTTTATCACAGTCCTTCCAAAACCAGCACTAAAAATATTTTCTATTTTTTAATACCCTAACAGAAAGAACGGGAGAAGGGATCTAATCTGGCATTTATGTTTCGACTGCCCTTTGCTGCTGGCAGGGTTTTCAGCATCAGTATGTTGGATACGCTGCTTTATCAGGTACTATGAACAATAATGTGACTTAACACAGACATGAATTGTTACCACCAATTTTACTGTACTTAGTTGTCAGATGTCCCTGTTTTCCTACATGTAATCCATTAATATGCATGTCTGTATCAGGAACAATCAAAGGTGAAAGACAATGGAGCATGTTCCATGTGACACTACTAGCTCAGTTACCAACCCAAAAACCCTGTCCTTGTATGAGTTCTGTTGTTAAACAATATAATGCTGTTTGTGAACCTCTCCACACTCAAATAAGTAGGGTAATTTGGATAAGGCCTATATAAAATACAAGTTATACAGACTAATAATGTTAGTACTCTGCAACAAAAAGGCAGTGCCCATTCCCACAAAAGTGTCTCTAACCATGAAAATCAACAGAATTACTTTTTATGAGTAATTTATCAGTCATCTGCCTTTGCTGATAGAGCAATTACTTCATCAGGTCCTGTTTCCTTACTTATGTTGTCTAGACCTCCAGATGACCAGTTATCATATCTTAGAGTAACCCATTCTTGTCCTAACAAGAAATATATGCAGTGGTTACAAAGAGACAGTGGGACAAGAAAAGGCAGCACTGAACTTTGTTGCTCAAGAATCCAGGACAGAGCTCCAAAGAATTGTTGGCAGTCAGTCAGGATAAGGGAAAGCAACAACCTCAGACAGTTGAATCAACGATATATCAGAAAATACGGGGTCAGGAGAAATGGAGGTAGTAGTTGCTGGTTTCAGGGTGGAAAAACAGGAGAATATTGCCCTTGCTTCTCAGCAATGACAACCTTTCTGCGCACCCTTATACACTGAGATGCCCAAGCAGCAGCTCCCAGCACTAGTCTTCAAGGATCTAGCTATGCAGAGTAAGCGACAATACCACTATGGCCCACGTAGTCCGCTCACCTAAGCAGCTACTTACTTTGCTTTACCTAGAAGTAGCCTCTGCATGCTTTTGTATTCAGGCACTGAATGTTCCTTCAGAGAAATTCATTTGCTTGGTAATTTGATGCATGAAAGGTGTTCTTTCACCTTAATTCTATTTCCAAATAAGTTCCCTGAAGGCAAATTGAACAAAAATAGAAAAATTCCTGGAGTTAAGCTTTTCTCAAAAAGTCATTAATATATGAAACAACTGTGTATATGGGCAGGTACCAAAAGCAGATAAGCCAACAGATGTGAAGTCATTTATCAAAATCTAGATGTTTTAGAAATAAATGTTATTTGCTTATGAAACATGTTTTTAATTATGTTGCAGAATATCAACATCACATATGGCAAAATTTTTTTAAAGAGTAGATTAAGATGCCTATATAGAAACAGATCTGTCCTCATCAACAACTACTGCGAGCACATAAGTAACTTCAATATTTTATACTTGCTTCTAGACATGATCAGTCATGCTATGACTTGACAGGGTAAAACCATTCATCAGAAAGTGTTTAAAACAACCCCCCCTACACACACTCATTCTCACTCAAATTTCACCCATTCTTTCTTCAAACTCCTATTGCTGAGGTGAACTGTCATTTTTCTATAATTATCTTTCTTATGCCAAGTTAAAAATACAATGACAGCAAGTTGTCTCTGTTCTTTTTCATGGTCCCATCCTTTTCTGTATGACTTCTTTTTCTTCTGCATACAAGGAACAGAAGACGTGACATGGGAAACAGCAGGGTTCATCTAATGCTTCCTATTTTAGGCCAAAAGAAAAGCCTTTGAATTATCTTTAGGACACTGACTGAAAAATAAAAACTTGGTCTATCAAATCCTTGTGAATACACTTGGTAATCTAATGATAATTACATAGCATAAGTGATGCAACCAAGATAACAAATAAGTGAAGGTTACAAAAAATTTTGTTCTTTTCAAGAAGATGTTTGTTGGCATTTACCCCATTACAACTGAAAAATTACCAGTACAAAAATTAAAATAGTTGAATCGCTATGTATCAAATTAAATCTGTCTAGCTTCTGAGTTTAAATAAATTCAGATGCTATAAGTCTAAAGGATTTATATAACACCTTTGTAAGTTATTTCTTTATTAAAACATATTTGCTAGCTCCATATTTGCATTAAGCCAAAAGAGCTAATTGCAAGTTGTGTTCCAACAATGCACTGAATGCTGCCCTGCTGCACCTAAGAAGAGGTGGCAATGAACAGTCCTACCACAGTTAGGGCACCCACGTGGCCCTCTGATCCCAGCAGCCCGACTCATAAGGAGGAAAAATATTTGTGATTTTAGCTGATCTAATGTCTGTTCCCGGTCTTAGCCTACACTTCTACATTTAGCTTAACTTCTACCTTTTAACCAATCAGCAAAATAATTCTATTAGCAGAGCAACAGGTCTGACCTGAGATAAGGCAGATCAACCCTTAAAAAAATAGATGGATTGGCGAAGGCAAATGACTTATTTGAATTAAAATAATAGCAGTCTCACCATAGTATTACGCACTACTCCGTTCTGCAGACCCATCTACCATACAACAGCATTTCTTTTGCACAGAAGAGTTAATTATTATAATTTCACACCTAATAAGGCTAACACCTTGCTTCCATTGGTCTTACATCTACATTTGTCTTCACTTTCATGGTGCCTCATTGTGCCTTATTCTCTTTGAATCCTGTATGTACATTGGCTGCATACGCAGAACCAAATAAGAAAAGTTATTTTATGTAAGTAGATTCAGCACAAAGAAAGGGCTAGCTATTTCTACAGTGATTAAGATACTTTAAAAGACTGATTGTAAATGCAGATGTACAATTTCTTTGAAATTCGCACATGGTGCTAGTGGTTACCTGCTCATCTGTTCATTAAAGCTTTTTTCTTTTTTTCTGTCTCTCCTGTTAAAAAATCTTGCAGTCATTTGTGAAAGATTATATGATTTCTATCACGAGACTTCTGCTGGGACTTGATACCACACCAGGATCTGGGTTTCTTTGTTCTGTAAGTTACTTAAAAAAAAACCAACCCCAAAACAATTACAGAGTACCAGAGAAGATTCTGTACTGTCTGCAAAATACCTCTACTTTCTTTGTATGACACTTCCTTTTGTGAAAGTCCGAGAAAGGCCATCTGTTTCCTTTGTCATCAGGGGAGAATACAAGAAAATCGGATAGAAAATATACCCATTTTTAGTTACTTCCACAGCAAAAAATACTCCCCCCAAGAAAACACTGTACATTCTGTAAAGCATAAAGGAAAATAGGAAAGACAGGAAAACACAAGAAAAGTGCATTTTATATGAAATAGCCCAGTTCAGCAGTGGCGGGTCAGCAACTAATTTTAAAAATTGAGTATATAAAACCCAGGAAGTACAACCTGTATTGTACAGGCTGGCTAGTGCTTACACACAATGCTGTTTCACAATAGTCGTTTCCATTATACGCAATGAAGGGCAGAACTGGATTTTACATAAAAGATATATTAAACGACTTTAGGTGTCAAAGTTTGAAAGTCATCTTTTTATTATGTAAGTCAGTATTCCCAAATGCAGAGTTTATTTTTATATCTATTTTTAATATGTATATATGTACACACACAAAAATTAAAACCATAAAATTTTATGTTTTATTAAAAAGAAACCCCACCATTCTGTTTTCTCCCACACCCATCACATCCCAGATGGCAGAGAGATGAACAGAAGTTGAGTTATTTACCAGTTGCTTTCTGGGAAACTATAAAGAATTGCAGGAGGTTGTTCTTAAAAAGGAAGTTATCAGTGATGGTTTAAGGAAGTTGTTTCAATAGAAACCAATTATGTATTTGTTGGTTAACCATTAAACTTTGTTACAGCAAATGCAAGACAGTTGAATCTCTGAAGAGGGGCTACCATATCTTGAAATAAAGCTAGTGTAATAGTAATGAAATACTTGACATTAATTTAAGACTTTCTTATGCCCAAATATTCAGCTTGCAGTCTAGTGAACAGTTATCTGGCTGCATTCAAAATACTCACGCATTCCTCAGTCTGTCCATCACGTTTCTTACTGCTGCCAATATTTAGTTCACTCTTTTATATTTTAGTCAGATACGAACACTGGGTGAAGGATTCCATAAATTTTTTTAAGTAATTTTAAAACAAGAACAGAAGTAATTTCATAAGACTGAACCATTTGCACTGCAATGTCTCCAAAACAGGGAGAGAACAAAAGAAACATTGTCTACAAACTCAATAGAAGTTCCAGATTTGTTGTGGAGCAAAGGTGCAATACTACAATATGATCATTACCAGCTAGTGTTTAGTTTTAAAAAATTTTCAAGAGTAGTATAGTGAATTAGTGATAAGCCCTCAAGAATTAAAAGTCCTCCTTCCTATTATCATTTGTTCAGATGAAAATCACAGAAGAGGATCTATGGATTAGGACATATGCCAGACTATATCAGAAACTTTGTTCTTCTACAGGAGACATTCCAATTGGAGTCTACAGGACAGAATCCCAAAAGCTTACAACATCCGAGGTATGCCAGTTTACTATGCTTTTCTTTGGATTTAATTATAGAGTGTACAACATTCCTTGGTCCTCATAAGAATGGGAGCCACTTGTTTAAAGAATATTGTGAATGCCATATCTGCAAATGCACAGAATTCCAATAATCCCCTGAAGGTCTTTCTCTTCTAATGTGTAGATGGTCACATTAACTCAGGGCTTACATTCAGCCCCAGACTTCAGGAATACCCAGACCCAGTCTACACATTGCCTCTCATTCCTGTGCTTGACTACAAAGAACTGCCCGGTTGAAAACAAGGGGCAGATCAGGCACAAACAGCTCAGACTAAGATAGCCTGAGCTTGCATGTGGTGACCAATGGCAGTATCCATTACAAGCTGTATGGCCAAGTCCTGTATCAGGTGTGACAAGAATGTCAACGTTGCATCTCAAAACTGGTGGCATTTCAGTGTTCACGTGAATTTCTAACTAGAAATGAGCAACAAGAGAATAAATTAATGTTATGAAATGTATTGTGGGATTTCTCTAAATTTAGCTGCCAAACAGTGGTAGGTTTTTGTATATATGTATTTATGTTTCTGCCATACAAATATATACATTTTTATATGTACACAATGAATGACAAAAATAGTTTTTCCTGACTATTTAACATATATTTTTTGTTTGTCCAGCTTTTATTTCTGTCATGTATAAGCCATTTGTTTATGTGACCATTAATACTGCCATCTCATTAAACCATGACTCAAATACAGCTCTAAAATGCAAATGAACTATCTTCTTTCTTCTGAAACACTCAGCCAGTTTACTGATTTCCAAGGCAATTTGTATTTTCTCTCCATATTTCAGAAAAATGTTATAAAATATTAAGCCATGTAATGCTTAACTGCAAGATTTATCTCGAAGGAAGTACAAAGATTCAGTTAAAGTTAATTTTAAAGTAGGGTTTACAAAAAGCTTTGCAAGATTCCACCAAGTTCACTACTCTCTCTCTCTGTGGACCACCAATACCTCTGCAGGTGGCTCTTACAGCTTTGCCAGTGGACTGTGCCACTGCAATAATGTCAGCTGATTTTTTAAAATATTGCAGCATTAACATAATCCATTCAAAATCATTCCTTGGAGAAGGATATAGGCAGCATCACTGCTAATAGGAAAAGAACTATAAAAGTAACACTCATCTTTTCTACATGAACTTTTTTTTGGCAGGGGAGTGGGGGGTAAACATACACACTCAAATAAGTCTTCTGAGGCAAGCTTAACTGATAAATTAAAGATCTTTCAAATGTTTTTCTGAAAACAAGGTTTGGGACCATCAGTCACTTAACTCTAAACTCACAATTTTACCAGAACATTGGGAACCTCTGGAGGCTGTACACATGCAGCTGCTCAAGTGCTTGATCAGATCAGGCCCAGGTTTAGTTTAAAATAGTTATTGATTATCTTTTACAAAGCAGCAATTTCTTAAAACATTCAGACACTGAAACCAGCCTGGAAGCCACTGTCCAATAGATAAAAGGAGTTCTACTATTACTTCCTAGCAGCTTTCGCAGGTAATCTCATGAAGAGTTTGAGTTAAATCAGGTAGAGGAAGAAGGGGGAGGAGGGGAAGAGGACGACCAGGGAAATCTAGTGAAATTTTCAAATTGTCAGGCACTGGACTAATGTGGACGAGTGTACTGTATTTATTTACTAAGTGAAGTAAAAGCATTTGTTACTCTCTTTAAAAAGCTTAAGGCTCTGACTGCAGACCCCCAGAGGTATTTTCACACTTAAATACTTAAGCAGTTTCTTGTTTAGTGGGTTAGAATTTGTGCTCTAGAGAGGGGCAGGGGAATCTTCCCTAACCTAGCTCTTCCCCAGAATACAAAAGAGCAACATCCAACATCTAGCTCTGCTTCTATGGTCTTTATGGGTAGATACCTACAAATGCAGAGATGCTGAAAGCTGTAATCTTTCTGCAAAGTGTTTATTTTGAAGTTAAAGGAATTTTCAACTAATTACACTAATAAAATAATATTAGCATGGGCTATCATTTTAGCTTTGCAATATAATAAGCCAGAAAAAACTTTAAAATATTGTTGGATGAGATCTTTGAAATGGAGGTTAGAGAAATGTAAATCGCTATTTTTCTCAGGAATTACAGACTTATAACCATAATTTGAAGGTTCCCAATTCAGAGAACCTCCAATGTGTCAGTTTGAGTTTAAACACATGTATAAAACTTAATTTGTATTGCACACACCTGGAAACTGTCAGTTAATGGTTAACTTGAGTCAGAAGAACAAAATATGTCAATATTAATACTTCCATATGTATGATTTCTCCTTTGACACCCCCTTTTTGGACTATGCAAATGAGAAGCCCTCACTTCACTCTGACAGATAAATATAATACCTTTAAAAAGAAAGCAAATTTTCAGTGACCTAGTTACTAAATAACAAGCAAATCTAGCCTGCCTCTCAATGACCTGCACCTATGACTCAAACTGTTTCCATTCCATTAAAAAAAGGAGATATGAAGTCTTTCTTACTACCTGTGTAGCTGATTTTCTGTGGTTCCTGTTAAACAGTCCATGTTTGTTTTAAATTGTCTTTTGTTTTCTTTTCCCCCTTCCTTTGTCAGTCACGAGAAACGGCTTCACAAGTAAGTATTTGCTTATTGTCTGCCTGTTTCTGGGTGTGGTGGTTTAAGCCCGGTAGGCAGTAAGCACCAGAAAGCTCACTCACTCCCTCCCAGTGGGATGGGGGAGTGAATTGGAAGGGTAAAAGTGAGACAACTTGGGGGTTGAGATAAGGACAGTTCAATAGGTAAAGCAAAAGCTGCCTGTGCACAAAGCTAAATCAGGAATTCACCCACTGCTTCCCATCGGCAGGAGGGTGTTTAGCCATTTCCAGGAAAGCAGGACTCCGTCACGCATACTTGGGAAGCCAAATACCATAATTCCACAAGTCCCCCCATTCCTTCATCTTCCTCCAGCTTTTATTGCTGAACGCAGTGCCATATGGTATGGGATATCCCATTGGACAGTAGGGGTCAGCTGCCCTGGCTGTGTTCCCTTCCCAACTTCTTGTGCACCCCCAACCTATTCACCGGCGGGGCACTGTGAGAAGCAGAAAAGGCCTTGACGCTCTAAGCACTGCTCAGCAATAACTGAAACATCCCTGTGCTATCAACACCATTTTCATCACAAATCCAAATCTTGGCCTTATACAAGCTACTATGAGGAAATTTAACTCTAACCCAGCCAAAAACAGTACACTGGGTTTGACTCTGGGACTAAAATCCTTACAAGAAACAGAACTATGCAACGGATCATCCTTGAGTAAATAAAGCTTAAAGCAACATTGCTGTGGACACAAACATCTTATTCAACATCTGAAAGCTGACGGACTGGGACTTACGAAGAAGCCCAATGGAATTTGGTCCCTACTGGGCCTGTCCCTATTGAATTCTGAAGATAACAGGTCATCTTTACAGTCTGACAAAAGCCTTGGTCCTAAACGCCTTAAATGCTTGTGGATAAAAATCCTCAAGTTTTATGATAAAAGGAATACACGTCTGTACTTACAAAGGTTCAGACCGCTGTTGGAGCAGAGAATCATTCCCAGCACCCTGGGTGCAATGAAGGGCTATTGGTATACAGAACAATAAAGTTTGTGTTTTTTTTAAACTTGCAGTTACATGAAAATAAGGCATTGCTTTGGAACAGAATAGATGAATCTGCACATTAAAACCATTTCATATTTTACACACTTAGCTCCCAAGGAACAGCAAGACAAGGGAACAGAGATCCAAGAAACTAATTGACATTTGGTGTTGTAGCACTGTTACCACCGTACTCACAGCCACCCTGACCATCTCAAATATGAACACTGGTGTGTTCGTGAATACGTTCCCATCCCTGCCATGTGTTGGCCAACCTGAGCTAGTGTTTAAATAAGGGTTTGAAACATGCTATTAAAAGCACCTTGCCCCTGCGTGTCACAGATGTCCAGCAGCACAAGCAAGCAATTGCAATCCTCTTGGCACACAGTCTGATACTTGAGATGATACTTGAATTTCACTTTAAAAAAAAACAACAAAAAACCAACCTCAAACTTAAAAAAAAAAAAGTAGTTTAAAGGCACATGTTTCTTCACTTCATGTGTGACATACAGATTTTTCCCCAGTAAAAGTAGCTGTGGTTATGTAAAGACTTAACACACTACCTTGGTATTTTCCAGAGATTTCACCATGTTTCTATTTTAAGGAATTGCAAACAAAATATGCATATAACATAAGATGCTCAATTACTGCTGTATAATAGTAGCGACACCATATCATCTGTTACGCTTCTCATACAGCAGGTTTAAAAGCTATGCAAACCCAAAATTAAATCAAAAGAAATTAAAGCAACCAAACCTCAAAATATATTAATGATAGTTATGAAAGTATTTTTAAAGAAAGTTTGAGACTAATTGAAACAGAGGGGGACACATAGAAGTACTCTGTGCTGGGGTTTTATCTTCTATGTATTAAACCGCTGCCACTAGCAGGCATGCTTTTGTGCTGCCTTTGAAAGAGGGTTTGGGTTTCTTTGGTTTTGCTTTATCTTTAAACAGTTTAATTTTTTCCTCCTGCATACAGGGAAGAACCATTCTGCACACCTTTCTCAACAGGCACCGTAAAAACTGAATAGTGATCTAAGCAAATATTTAACTTTATCACCTTCATTCATGGTTTCAACTCACGTATCCCAGAGTTTCAAAAGTTCAAGCTAAGGCTTTGATTCACAGGATCAAAAGACTTCTTCTTTTACTTGGCCTCTCCCGATTATTCTCTGGCTCAAAAAAAATTGACTTATCTTCCTGTAAAAATTAGGTTGATTGGTCTTTAACTTTCCAATGCTACTGCCAGCAAGTCCAGATGGCTGTTTTATCACGAGCTGGACAAGGAAAGCTGCCAATGCAGACATGAAGAAAGGCAAAACAAGAGCATCCTTTATACTCAGTTTGCATCAGATTGCTTCACACCAAACGGACCTTTCCCATCCATAAGTATCACCTTATCATATGGAATGTACTTTGCTTACCTTAATCCATACTATAAAATACATGCAAACCCAAAATGTTAATTTAAAATAACAAACATCATCAACAAAAAAATCAAATAATATTCCTGTATGCAGGGATTCTGGGCTCTCTCTTATGCCCTACCCAAAATAACATCAGCTGAGTCAGTAACAAAACTTCAGAAATCATGTAATTTTTCAAAAAAATGTCTTTCTATTGCAGAGTAAGCTAAAGAGCCTCAATATATTAGTGGGTCTTTGCATGAGGCTTATTGCAAAATCCTAGCCTAGAATATTAAAAATGTGATTTTACTTGAAGTGCTACAACATAAGCACATTCAGTGTTCTTTTTAATTTTGGGGTTTGATTGTTTTGTTGTTTGTTTGGGTTTTGGTGGGTTTTTTTTGGCTTTGGGGTTTTTTTTGGGTTTTTTTTGTTTTTTTTGTTTTTTTGTTTTTTTGTTTTTTTACACAGATAAAAGCTAGTCTGTGCACAAGGGAAAAAAAAATCAGTATCTTTCTCACACGGTCAGACTTAGTCACATCAAATATTATTTTATAGACTCCAGGAACCTTACCGATTCTGCATAGGAGAGGGTACTGAGCCTCTTAAAAAAAGGTTATATTAAACACTGATAAGGTCAACAGAATCTTGCTTTCAGATTTTATATTAATGGGAAAAGGCCTTAAGAGCCTCAGTAGCTCTTCAGTTAGATGTGCTTTATTCACTGGCCACTTCCAGCATATTGTGAACTCTTTCTGGTTTTGGGGATTCATACAGAGCCAGCTCCACTTTAAGTCATCTCTGTTTCATACTTCATTTGTTTATTTTAAACACTCAACACACTGAAATCAGTCACCAGTAACTTGTTAATATGACTGTGCTGATACCAGCAAGGCCTTCACTATTTCAATGTCAATAAAAGATACATTTCAAAGATGACAACAATAACTCAGGATTATAAGGAAGCAGTTTTGAAACTAGAAGCATGTTAAATGTAAAATAGACATTAAAATTTTGAAGTTATCTTTTGAAATGTTTCCGCTTATATTCCTTATGATCTTTTGGTATATGTTAGAACTCCATATGTAACCCATCCACTTGAGTTATTTCAGTACTGCTTTATACATATAGTATTGGTCATACTTTAGTGTCATGAAGGAAACATAGCAACAGAGGGCCAGATTTTGGCCCTTAAGTCTGCTTTTTTATTATTATTATATGAGTGAGAAAGCAACATCACTATGCTTTAAAGTAGGAATTAATTACCTCGTTTGCAACAGGTGGCCTGAATCACACCAAAGGCTACTGTATACATGCCTATTTTCAGACACAGAGGTGTTCCAGATACTGTGTGTGCTGGAAGGTCAAAAATGCCTGGGAATTTGAGACACAGGTAACAGGCACATTCTACCTGTGGTCTTAAAAGAGTACTCAAAACAGTGAAGCCAAAGTTGAACTATTACTTAATGAATCCACAACATACATCTAGAAAGCAGTTACAGAACTTGACTTTCTAAAAATAAGTAGACTTGGAAGAAAATGGAGAAGTCATTCAGAACACATTCTTAGATTCAGGAACGGCAGTATTGGAAGGCTAGAGTTGTTCTCAGAATCAAAATGGAATTGGACACTAAATAATGCTTAACTGCTTTTGCACCTGAGAAATGTATTTATATGATAAATGAGCTTTTTACATAACAAGTCAAAATCTAGTAAAGGGTGCCCAATTCAATAAGTACAAATAGCTGTATCCCATCAGCTCCACTGCACCCAAAACACATGTTCAACTGCACTGTTAAAAAGAGGAGAAAGCATCTTAATCTGCTTCCATTTTTTTTAAAGCCCTTAATCTCTTTGTCATTTTCCTTTCAAGTCTCAAATCTCTATCAGTGTGGAAGAATGGGAAGACACTAAAGACATCAAAGAACAGATTAGTTATCGTAGCAATCATCGTAACTCAACATCTAGTGATCAGTCTGATCATCCCTTGTTACGAAGAAAAAGTATGCAGTGGGCCCGACGGCTGAGCAGAAGAGTACCAAGGCACTCTGGTAAAACAGCCGAGAAGATAAACCAGCAGCGAATGAACCTTTACAGGAGATCAGAAAGACAGGAGCTTGCTGAACTCGTGAAAAACAGAATGAAGCATCTGGGCCTTTCTCCAGCAGGATACGGTATGATTACTATAGTACTTTAATAGAAATATTAACATTATGCAAGATGAACTCATTTTTAAGGACTGAGGGTGCCATAAACAAAATTTTAAGTTTATGATAATGGTTTTGTTTTGTTGGGGGTTTTGTTTTGTTGTTGTTTGGTTTTTTTTTTTCCTGAGAGAAACTTGCTGGAGTGTTTTTAACAACCCATTCCTATTTTCAGATGGAAAGCTCAGAAGGCAGCATGTCAGTCACATTTATATTTAGCACGCATGATATGTGTATGCAGAATATATAAACATTCCCCTGTCATTGAACAATTGTGCCATATTTCCACAAACTTGTTGAAATATAGATGAGGCAGAACTGTTGTGAAATTCACTCACATGTCAAGGTGGGGATTTTTTTGTATGTGAGGGATATTGCATTTTCCCCACAATTTTTAAAATTAACGCCAGAGCATCACATTAAAGTAATTTTTATGAAACATGTTTCACTAGAGCTTTAGATGCCATTTTTATGCATCAAGTACTTCTCCAGCAAGGCTGATGCTGGGGTTTTTTTTGTGTGTTGTTTTTTTTGTTTGGTTGGTTTGGGGTTTTTTTTGTTGTTGTTGTTGTTAGGTTTTTTTGTTAAGCTATTGAGAAGAGCTCTGTAACACTCTTTTTAATATATGTACCACAGCTGCCTGGGTTGCCTTTCCACAGTCTTGGCTCTGTAGCGTGTTATATGGAAGCTCCCAGAACTATGGGTTCTAGTTTTCCTTGAAACACCAAGAATTTCTAGATCCCTACTTATTTGTCTGCATAGTAGGTCCAAACAGGACCTCAGTGTCTTCCACTTCAGAAGCACCAACACTGGGGTTTGCATACTGAATTTTCATTTGAAGAATCCAAAATGTACTGTTTTACAAATGTGTTACTCTTCATTTTTCAACACAATTATTTTTAAATTTGACTTATCCCTAAAATATCCACTAACTGAAGGTAAATGTGGTATTTTCTGCAGAATGGATATTTTTATTTGTCCATTTTAACTACACACATTCTTAATGCAGGGTCAAAACATCTTTTGACACCAATAGCAATATACGACCCAACAGTAGTGCTTATTGTTGCTATTGATACAAAATCAACTTAATTGTGAGAGAAGGCTGCTACAGAGTACATGATTATAGTTTTGCTCAGTCTTTACAAATCAGATATGTAAATACAAGCTCTTTATCATACACCCCAACTGGATAATTGCTATTCCTGCTTTCTTTGTGGATACTATACGACTCTCTGCAGGAAGATTCAGGACTAAGTATTTTCCAGGACTGACTCAGGCCACAGGAACATTTGATCAACCACAAAGCAGTTTCATAAACTTGATTCATATTTATACTACTAACAAGAAAACTTTGTTGTATTCCTGCTTTTCTTTTAAAGTCCTAGTTAAAAGCCAACAGTAAATGTTAATGTCATTATTTAAATTTAGGAAGATTATATACCATCTGCAGAACAGCAAAATGTTGACTGGCAATGCTTCACCTAATTACATTTATCTGGGCTGATTGTGATTGATAAATTTTCATGATCACTTCCCTATTTTCTTACAGATGCACCTCATTATAAAGAAAGCTTCTACTTTTACAACCCCAGGAACACTCGCATTCTGAAGAAAAAAAAAAACAAAAAACAAACCCAAAATCTCTTAAAAAAAACAGAAACCATTTTTACACATGCCGTCAATGGGTTGTCACATTCCATCTGCCATCTCTCCATCTTCCCTCACATTCAGAAAGAAATTTCAGAAGCCTTTCACCCCCCTTCAGAGCTAGATCACTCCCCAGTTATCCCACAACATATTACACATGGAATAGAAATTTTTAAATCTCCCTGTTCTTTCAAACTAGCAGGAATCAATCATGCCAGTTAGCTCCCTGCAGAAGTTAAACATACACCTTAGTACTATCTCTCTGCATGTGTGGAGAACAATGGAAAAAAACCACCAGGAAACAAAAGTCACAGCTACTTATATATGTCCATGTATGGGGATGATCTCTAAAGCCAATTTCATATCTTCGGTGTCCTTTTTACATTGATAACCTAAAAACTTCCGAGACCTCCAAATTTAAATTCAATTAACTGTGAATTCATTTAAGCCAACTGAGGCACAACACAGTTTTGACTATGCAAGCCTCTAGCAGAGCTCTGATGTTAGCATGGTGGTACCTGTGCTTGTATAACTAGTTACAATACTTAGCATCGGTTTCACCTTACAGAAATAAGCTGTATTGTAAAACACCATTTTAGCTGTATAATTGCATCTATGGTGAGTCTATGTGGGCTTATCTAATTGTTTTCTGATAGAAGTACTTATGGCAGTGCAAATACGTGATGTAGAAAAATTACACATACTAGAAAATAACCAATATAGTGATTTTCAACCTACAGGTAATACATCAATAATACTTCATTAACAAAAGACTCAATGCCAAGTGAGAATGGAAGTCCCTACTTCCCACATACTAACATAAGCCACATAAAAGATTGATAAACTACATGGAAATCGGGTTGCATTTAGAATTGCTATGACTGAAAAAAATGCAAAAGAACATTTTTAGAACATTTAGAAAGAAATTAGGGTGTTTTGAGAGCTGATAACTCAAAAGATGCCATGTCGGATAGATCCAATTCAACTACAGTTGAGAAGAAGTTGCTGAAGTTATTTGAAGTCACATTGACACCTAACACTTTTTGACAGCTCTGAACCATCAATGATCAGATTAGTTTGTCATAAATCATATTTTTCACATTATTTTGGTAAATATAATTAATTTGCTAATTTTTTTTTTGTCCTCTAGATGCAATGAATGATCATCAGAACACCCTTTCTTACATTCTGATCAATCCTTCTCCAGATACAAGATTAGAGCTGAATGATATAGTGTAAGTTAAAGCACACCAAAAAAAAAAATAATATCATAAGACCTGCACAATTTATTGTTTGTACTTTCTGCCTGAATTTATTTTATTATCTTTCTGCTGGAAAAGAATCCCAAACTTTCCCATGCACCTGCAAAAAATTAAAATATGGAGACTTCTAAATAGACACCTAATTATACATATATGTGTATATAGTTAAAATACACACATAAATATAAAATACATATGGTTAGTAATGCTTTTACCTCCTTATTCTCTCGTCCTCCTTTTAGTCTGTGTATTTACAAGATAATCTAACCAAGTCTGCTTCACAGAATCAATATTCTCATTAAATTCTTGCTTAAAGTTTTAGCTACCCAGTCTTAATAGAAAGATCAACCCTTCAAAAAAATCAGTATTTTCTTCAAATGGGATTTTATTACATGGATTCAAAGACCATTAAAGTAAACAGCAGTCTTCCCCTGGATATCACAAAATATTCATGCTTAAGATAATTTAAATACAAATAGCAGGACCATAACACGAGAAATTTTTTCACTTGCTTACCAGGAATTTTGCAGGCTACATGGAAAAAGAAAAAAAAAAAAAAAAGAGAAAAAAAGTGAACACAAATTTTAACTATCAAGAAAGTTTTGAGAGTCAAGAATTTTAGATAATTATTTGGCATTTTCTCACACTGATGTCCGAAGTGATTGCTGTGCTAAGGTCCCGAGCTGTTTCTGCCTCTAGCCTCTCCTGCCTCTGGGATACTAACACACCCCATCTGCTCTGTGCGAAAGAAACCACCCAGCCCAGTTGTGCAAGATCCTCCACATCAGTGCTGACCCCCCTCACTGCTTTCTCACAAGAAGCAAAACTGAACTATTGGCCCTCCTGATATTAGAAGAAAATCATCATAGTTCTTTATAGCACTGTAGTATATGAAAAGCACAGCATAATATTAACTGCATCAAGCAGTTGCCTTCAGGTAATTATCATAAAATTTGTTGAAAATATTTTTAATACTATTTTCATTGTTATGGAATTCCACGGTATGATGTGTACTAATATTTAACCTCTAAATTCATATACCATTACCTAGTCTGCATTGGTGGACTAGGTTTCCTGCATTCCATTTTTCTTTCTTTGCAAAACCAAAGGTACTCAGAAATCCAATATTACATAATTTTACAGTGGTACTGAATTTGTAGTGTGCTACACATATATAGCCTGTAAATGCACGTTCTGTTACCTAGTTTGATGTATGTTCATTCCCTGATGCTTAAAGGGTGCCCCACGTCTCAGCTTAAACTCAGACTTCTTTTTTTTTTTAATAAACCTGACACAAAGAACATGATCCTTGTATCTGGATAACAGTCAATGCTTCAATAACCCAGATCATTACTCTATCTGATTATATTCTCTTGACTAGGCAGCCAGTTCACCCTCATGCAATGGGTGATTATCAGTGGAGAGGAAAGGAAGAAGGGGTTGTTTTCTTTTTACAATTCTCTTAGTTGCATATCAGATGCTATAAATAGAGGGTAATAAGTCTGAATTTAAACAAATAGATACCATGAGAAAATTATCTAGATAGGAACAGTATAAGTAGATTTCTTAACCCCGTATTTAAGTCAACTTTTCTTACACAAATAAGTTTAGGCTATTTGTAGCAACAAACTATGAGAGTGAGAAAACACTGCTGTTCTATTTTAGCGTGTACAGGAGGTGAAACATTAACAAAGTAACAGAGGCAGGTGGTGTTTCTAAATCGTGGCGATCAGATGATTCTCCTGGGTATCCACCATAAAGTCAGTGCCCCACAGACTCAGAAGCCCATGCTTTGAGGAGCCATGAACAGTCTATTACTGGATGAACTGAAAACAGATACAGTAGTTCTGTGGGAAATACGACGGTGATTTCTCATACACTTACAGAATATGTTAATTCGGTTAATCAGGATTTTCCCTTTCACATTTTGTTGAAGAATTATTCAGTCTGGGGCAAAACATTATACTGAATGGTAGAAGTTCATGGCCTGTAAAAACAGAAACTTTCTTCAGGGTCGCTGCAAAGTAATACAGCAAGTCTTGCCCATGATCTCTCTTTGGATATTTAAGCATTTTCATTTGGCTGATGAGGAGAAGATGGACAGACATGTTGCACCAAGATTTCTGAGGATATGAGAGAAAGGATCCTTTCACATTACATTTTTCTTTCTTTGCAAAATAACCCAGTCAAAACCAGGATTTGAAATAAAATTTCCAGTGGCTTCAAAAGCACTGCTCATCTTTGGACAAGTTTAAGATACTGGGATTAAATCTAGTTCTTTGTCTTCTCTTTAGGAATGTAGTGGTGCTGGAAAGCACTGATGGACAGTTCAGAACAACAAAATGTTGGTTCTGCAGCAGCACAAAGCTGCTACTGCATCAGAGCCAAAAGCTGTCTCAGATCAGATAGTTTGTCACTTTAGACAGCTGACCAAACAGTGCAGAATTTACACTTAGAAATCAATAGGAAGCTCTTGCATCATTATCCTAAGAAAAGCAAGAATTGTAAACATCTCAAACTTAGATTCAAACTCATGAGGCATTTTCCTTGCATATTTGGATCTACTCAAAGTTCTAAGAATAAGGGTCCATCTCCAGACTGTCAGCCTACACCAAAGTTATCAACATCATACTTTTTATTTATTGAGCACAGTGACAAGAATTATCGTTGTTTTCTCGCAAAATTCTTTTACAAATGACTCTGTGGACTGCTTGTCCCTTCTTTAAGGCATAATGAATAAAGGAGATGCATAAAGAAATACAGAGTTACAGGCAAAGGAGATGTCAGTCAAAATTAAGGTTGAGCTGTGCCTAGTACATACAGATGATATCTAGGCAGACAAAATGTGAAAAGCTTTATTACTAGCATCTAAAGTGAGTGATATCACCCAAGCATCCAGGTTACCCAACAGGAACTACACTAAGCACCATCAAAATCAGTCCCCAAGTCTTCCTTAGACCTTTTCAACATTACAACTGTATGCACTTATTTTATCCTTGTTCACGCCAAGTCTTTTTAATAAAAGTTATAATTTCTTTTTATAGATACTTGATCCGACCTGATCCATTGGCTTATGTTCCAAATACTGCACCCAGCCGAAAAGACAGCTTCTGCAATACAGTGGGACAAGACACCAGGGAGGAAACACAACTTTGATATGTAACTCATCACAAAATTAAGAGACAATTTTATACACATGTTGTTTCCAATAACCATTTTGAAAACTGAGTGGTACATTTTATGCAGATTTTGGAAACAAAATGACAGTGGGTAAGTGACCAAATTTAGAAATGCGGTGTCTAGAAACTTTGATTTAAGGGATTGTTAGGCTTGTGGCCTGTTCAATATGGTAGTTGAACTTTGTCAGCTTAACAGAATTATGACACCTGTTACTATTTAACCAATATGAACAAACGATTTAAAAAGTGACAGATTCCATCATGTGTTTTGCTTAGATGCTTCTAAGCGTATATATCAAGGTGACAGAATGTCAGCGACTAAGCTTCTGACCTACGTCAGTAAAGATTACCTGATGCCCATAGAGAGACCATGCAGAATTTGTAGTAGAAAATATATTAATACCTAAAGCTGCCAACGAGGCTTTGTGTGTCAAGAATCCAGCACTTGAAGTAATTTGCAATCTCAGCCTGTCACCCACTTGTATTAGGGCAGGCTAGTTTCAGTCCCATTTTAGCCTCCAGGACTTGAGTGTTAGTTCTCTGGGTTTACACACATCAGGTTGAATGACACAGCCTAGTCACACCGTAGAGGTTGAGATCTGAGGCAAATCCACTGAAAGATTAGCTCAGAGGAGCACACCTGGAGGAAAGTCCCTATCATCTCACACAGGCAGCCCCCCTGCATTTGCAAAAACTGGGAAGGTACCATCTGTGTGAAGCTGCAAACAATGGTAGCTCAGGTGAAATATAACCCTTTTAACCTTAGTGAGTTTGTTAGTAGAAGCCTGAATAGGTTATGATACAAAAGTGAGAGCATCCCTCTAGGGAATGATTCATACCACAAGTCCTTCCCATTTCCATTAATATGCCAGAACCGCAACTGTTCAAAGTATGTACGTGCCGGGTCATTCAGATTACACAAATGTGATACATTTTCATATGAAATTATGTATCACATTGGAAATTAAAGAACTTTATAGCCCATTCCATAAAACGAATGTAGTACCACAATATGTGAAAAGGCACCATGGATTTGAAGACTCCATTTTAGCAGGAAAGCATCTGCTAGTGTATGAAACATCTGAAGCTGCTACAGAATCTCCAGTCTACACATACAAGAATGTCACGATTGGTCAAGCTTGCTACAGAATTAAGCATAACAACAACATTCTTGCTTTACCATGTGTCACAAAGGGGGAAAAGCATGCTTAAGGTAAAAACCCTACTGTTACTAATTGTCCATATAGAACTGGTACAAAAAGTTTGGCAGGTAGTCTACAATGGAAAAAATGATTATTCTTGGAATCCCCTTGATGTCCTACATGTACAAAAATTCAGTCAAACTTGTTTACACTCTCTTCTACATTATTTGGTAGAACAACTACAATTTATTTCTGAAAAATAAAATACCAAGTTGCCCAGTGAACAACTCATGGATGTGAGTATGCTTATCAGCATTGTAAGAATGTTGAAATCAGGTCACATTCATATTAGGAATGACAGCAAATCTGCTATTGTTCCCTCCTTTCCTCTTAATTCTTCGAAAACTTAACTAATCCGTTCCATATTAAATTGGAAATCCTAAAGCCACATTTATAAAAAAAACCACAGAGGACCTTCAGTGGAGTGAAGCCATCAGAAGACCACAAGTACCACTTTTAAAAGGAAAAAGGATAACTGGAAAGTGGGGTTTCTCAGCATTTTTTTTGGTATTGACATATTAAAGTAGCAGCATGGTTCAGAAGGGTTTCAGTGATTCAGCACAGAGTCCATTATTGTTCAGTGTTCTTCCACACACGCTAGTCATTTATCAAGTTATTCACAGGTAAAGACAAAGTATTTCAAATGGGCATTGTGGGGAAAAAAAGAGAAACAATTGACACAGCTGCACAGATTGAGGTCTACACTTCTTTAGAAAACAGTATATGGTACAGGATCTTCTCCAAGACCTGCCATAGAAGTTATTCCAAGGGAGACTGCATGTGCGGTATGAATAACTTCCTGTTTTTAATGCCCTCAGTGAGAAGGCTGTATTGCAGTTGAATATTGAAAAAAACAAACCATGAGTATCCTTTGTTTCATACTGAAGGCCTTTCTAACGGAGTCTCAAGTAGGCAGACAGGATTCCAGAAATATGCCGACCCATCAGCTGGCAAGCTACTTACTCTGCTTTCAGTGTTGTTCACACACATTCACAGGCATTCCCTGTGAATATACTGCCTATAGTACCCACCACAGATTTAAGGACTCTCTGCCACAAGGATCTATAGCTAGGACTTGATGCCTCGCATTTAACAGCCTATAAAGCAGCAGAAACAAGCAGTCAGGTATGTCCATTTCACCACCCAACTCAGTGGAACTACTGCACAGCTGGAGTTGAATAGTAGCATCTAATGTGACCTGATATATCTCCAGGCTTAATGAATTTCTAATTGCTCATTGGCCCCAGAAGATTTGCTAAAGCAAACACAAAACCAGCTGGAGACACTTGCAGTCTCTAAAATGAATGAAAGGCAATCTTTCTGAACAAAATAATTGGTTGTCTTCAAAATCAAAGAAGAAGAAGACGACAAACAAGGTAATAAAAACTAACAGCTTCTTATGAAGCAAAAGTTCTAATAACCCATAAATAATATACCACAAAGTTCTGTTATTCAAAATATACTGCCTTTCATGTTGAAAGCAGAACAGCTTTGCTTCCTCTGGCACATCTTCACAGACAGACACCATTCCAGTGAGATTTAGACCTTCCAAGAAGCATCGTAAGCAGCTCTACATTAACAGAGAATGAGACAGTATGCACATTCCTTAAGTGGTCAGGAAGGTGATTCTTTAATGGTCATCCTACATGCAACCTTATGTTCACATGCTTTCTTCTCATCGTGATTACCAGAAACATAATACAAGTCTAGCTAGACTGGAGGCCAGCCTGAGGAACAGTAATCACCGTGCTCAGTGCTGGAAAAGGGATGATGAAGTTCTAGAATCAGCAGGTCCAAATGACTGTTGAACAAAGGAGTTTTGTCTGGTCATAGATGACACAGTAAATAGAGAAATTTAGAGCTACGGTAACCGACGTAAGCAAGAGATTTAATCCTAAACCAGTTGTCAAGTCAGATGACCAGATAACCTACATGTGTTTCTCTGAATCAAAAAAAAAAAAAAAAAGAAAGAAAAGGATTATTTCAATCTGTGCTTAACTGTATGTATTTTTTCCTCCTAACGCAAAGATGCCCATCTTCCCCAACACTGCCTTAACACATACCAAGCAATTTGGTACCCGAAGTCACAATGCCAGTGAAGAAAGTGATAACAGACAATAATTACTTCATTCTCACAAGGGAATTCTCCAGCAAAGTGAGACCTACATATGAAAACGTGTTACCTAGTCTGCAATAAAGTCACAAAAAGTGTTTTGGTGGAATGCAGTATGTTTCCTTAACTATTTCGTTCCAATTTTAGAACACGCATTAATTCACATGCGAAGTAAAAAGCATACAGTTTGAGGTATTAAAACCTGCAGCAGAACGTTAGTGAAGTTTTCATTACATTTTGACTTGGAAATTAAAAGGACAGTTACTTCCCAGCATATACATTTCCCCTCCCACAAACAGCTTCCTACTACAACCACTCTTTAACAACTTTAAAGTATACAAATAAATATTACTGAATGTTTCTTATACATCTTGTTTACCAATGCGCCAATAAAATGCTAAAGAACAAATAGATTTCAGGCTTCAGCAGTGGAGAAAAACTGAAATGACATCAAGTGCACCAGAAGTAACACACAATTCTGTAGTTTCTAGGCAGCTATGACTGACAGCAAACATTCTGTAATTTTGGAGCACTGATGCATGAAGTTTTGCTGCATTGAATTGCACTTGATATCTGGAGTTCCTCAGGGGTCAGTATAGGGACCAGCAGTGTCTAACATTGTCAGTGACATGGACAGTGGGATTGAGTGCACCCCCAGCAAGTTTGCCAACGACGCCGAGCTGCATGGAGCGGTCAACATGCTGGAGGGGAGGGATGCCATCCAGAGGGATGTTGAGAGGTTTGAGAGGTGGGCCTGTGCAAACCTCGTGAAGTTCAACAAGACCAAGTGCAAGGTCCTGCATATGGGTTGGGGCAATCCCAAGCACAAATACAGGCCGGGCAGAGAATGGATTGAGAGCAGCCCTGAGGAGAAGGACTTGGGGGTATTGGTTGATGAGAAGATCAACATGACCCAGCAATGCGTGCTCACAGCCCAGAAAGCCAACTGTATGCTGGGCTATGTCAAAAGAAGTGAGGCCAGCAGGTCAAGGGAGGTGATTCTGCCTCTCTACTCCCCTCTCGTGAGACACCACCTGGAGAACTGCATCCAGCTCTGGAGTCCTCAGTACAAGAAGGATGTGGACCTGTTGGAGGAGGTCCAGAGGAGGGCTACGAAGATGATCAGAGGGCTGGAGCACCTCTCCTACGAAGACAGGCTAAGAGAGTTGGGGTTGTTCAGCCTGGAGAAGAGAAGGCTCTGGAGAGACCTTGCAATGGCCTTCCAGTATCTGAAGGGGGCCTACAGGAAGGACTTTTTACAAGGGCATGTAGTGACAGGACGAGGGGGAATGGCTTCAAGCTGGAAGAGAGTAAATTTAGATTAGATATTAGGAAGAAATTTTTCACTGTGAGGGTGCTGAGGCACTGGAACAGGTTGCCCAGGGAAGTTGTGGATGCCCCATCCCTGAAAGTGTTCAAGGCCAAGTTGGATGGGGCTTTGAGGTTTTCATATAAATGTTACAGAAAGGAGAAGTTAACTCCAAAGCAAGAAACTTAATGGAGGAAGTGAGATAGAACATGCCATTGATTTTAGTCCTCATTATTCCATTATTGAAAATCAGTACAACTATAGTTTCTATACACATCTAGTGTAAGAACCTACAGGCAGATATAATGCATCCAGGCAAATCAATTAGATTAAAGTATTTAAGTTCATTTTTGCAATTGTTCTCACCCATGAAGTTGTTCTACAGTTGTGATTAAGCTGGGCTAATACAACTCTCAAGACTGTGGTTGCTGCCTCTACATCAGTTGGCACATTTACAAGCTCGCTGTCCTGCTTGGGGATAGTGAGACAGGAAACATGTTTTTAGCACTTCCATTTTTTCAACCTAGATGGAAAATTCAGTGCCAATGAAAGGAGTTTTGCTTAGAATATGACTGAACTGTGGAATGGTCTTTCCCCAATGCCAGTTTTAATTGCTTAGTTATTGGGCACACTGTTGGTCTCTAGATAGATGCTTTAATTCAGAACACATATTGCTTATACTTCAATATTTATACTAGTCTGCCTGTATAAGGCATCCAAATATGTTATTCATAGATGCTTCTTACACTGAGACCATTGACAATGACAGGATGGACATTAGAAATCATCTTGTATTTAAAATATACCCATATCTCACTATTCTAGCCAGAACGTTACTAAGTTGTCTACCTAAAATTCATATCGGAGTCAACTACTGCCTGACAAAGGAAGCCCCATTTTAACAAAACTGAGCTTACTAAGTACAATTGTTTTAATGCATATAAAATCCTGTTTGTGTCAACAGTTAGCTAAGCAGAGGTCAAAGCAGCACTACTAAAGAACTTGAGGTTTCTCACAGTGGCTGCACGCATGATCACTGAAATTCTAACCCTGCAAAGCTGCTTAGAAAGCTCCATTCCACCAGCGTTTGTACGCAAGTCTCATAGCAGCTATTCCCTGTTCCTGCCCCACTTACAGCATTTCTCCAATGGGTCTTATGGCCTGTTCTCCAAACACACGTGCAGGAGGAGGCTTTGTATAAGAAGGTCTAGAGAAAGTCTTGTTACTAGAACAAGACATCAGCATCTGTCTGTAAGCTACAAACATCTGTTAAAAACACCTCACCAAAATATATACATGTATAAGTTACAAGAAAAAAAAAATAGGCAAGCAAAAAAGCTCAACATAGTTACAGCAAAATAATGAAATGGACACCCAAAAAGGAAGACACAACCAAGCGCAGAAGCTTTTCAGCAGAAGAACATTTTGAAGACTCGGGAACTATGTCACCAGATGGGCCTTCTACATACAAGCAATTAGGTGGCAGCTGAACAAGCAAACTGTTGCAGGACAGTAGTACTTTTGAAGAAAATCTTACACTGTACACCTGGGTAAGATGCCAATCCTAACCCAAGAGAATTGTCACAAAAGCAGTTTGAATAATGCTTACAAATTACTCAGGCCTTGCACCAGTCACAACCCCTTTCTCCCAAGGACAAGGGGGACTATTATAAAAAAAAAAAAAAAAAAAGACATACAAAATCAAGAGCATTTGTAAATGCTTACAGCCTGGTCCTCTGTCAAGCTATGGGCCTGTTCCTCAAATCCATCTCAGGTGCTACATATTTCCACTAACAGGCTCCTTAAATTTCTCTGTGCGGATTACCTGACCTGTGCAGCCCAGCTGCATCAAAGGCAGAGAAGCTTCACACCCCAGTAGACAAACAGAAGAGAAGTACGGTTTCCTATGGCTTTTTTTTTTTTTTTTTATAATTTTTCTTTTCAGGGCAGGTGTCCTTGGTTAAAATTTGCTCTGTATTAATTTTTGGCAGTGTTTAATGTAGCAGTTGTCAATCTGAATGTGGCCTTGCATCCCAGAAGGAATTGCACTTCAAAAAAAAAAAAGGAGACTAGATGATCAAGCTACGAATGACAGCTAGAAACATACACCAATGCTGTATTTACCTTCTCTCATTACAGATTTGACTTCTTTAAAACATTTATCGTCAACAATACTGCAGCTACATATAAATTTTTTAGAGATATATATATAATCCACAGCTTCCACACCCAGTATCATTTCATTATTGCCACCTGAAGAGCTATTGTTTGCACAACCACCATCACATTATGATAGAGGCAATAAACATTTTCTAAAAGCATTTGAGGAATTTGTGAATTCGCATAAAAGAAAAGTTCAATACAGCTGGAGACCAATCTACTATGATAAACTAACTATAAACTTTTTTTATTAAATGGAACCAGGGACTGAAGAATTCAAATAATCCATGGGCCTTTGAGGCGTTACGCATACTTGACAACTGCTATGCTTTTGCTCTGTTCTTGCAGCAATTGTGGCACATAAAATACTACTCTGTATCAAGCAACTTCAATTCTCAGGCTGCCCACTTCAAATAACTTATTCCTACATCTAGAAGGAAGAGGAATGTATTTCAACATAAGAACAGCGCTCTGGTCGTCTGAAAATATTAAGCAAATATTTGGGAAACAACCACAATTATGAGTGCAGAACAATATGATAACTGAGGCAAGAGATTACTTTTTAATCAGATTGCACTGCCGTTTTTTTCTTCTATATTTGAACAAATACACCCATTAAAAAAACCAAAACTGCACCGAATAGGGGATGGCCAAAGGGTGTATCTCTATACAATGAACAATACAAATGGTTGTTCTAAATCGGATAAAACTTAGCCCGAAGTTTTATACCCATCATCAACAGCTTCTAAAGTACAGGGGGGATCTTATTAATGCTTACAAATACTTAAAGGGAGGGTGCGAGGGGGATGGGAACAGTCTTTTTTCAGTGGTGCCCAGTGACAGGACAAGAGGTAATGGGCACAAGCTTGAGCATAGGAAGTTCCATCTTAACATGAGGACGAACTTCTTTACTTTGAGGGTAGTGGAACACTGGCACAGGCTGCCCAGAGAGGTGGTGGACTCTCCCACTCTGGAGATATTCAAAACCCGCCTGGACGCTGTCCTGTGCAACCTGTTGTAGGTGACCCTGCTCTGGCAGGGGGGTTGGACTAGATGATCTCCAGAGGTCCCTTCCAACCCTGACCAGTCTGTGATACAGAAGTCCCTAAAATAAAGATCAAGACACTAAATCCAAAATACAGCTTCTTTTTGTTCTGTACACTGACAAACAGAACAGTAAACAACATGCCAGCAACCATAAAGACAATAACAAAATCCAATTATTGGCTAGCTTTTTCAGACAGAGCTTTAAATTATTTCTGGATGCAAAACATATTACATTTTTACCAGCCAACATCAGAAACGGAGAACGGTAATCTTCCTGGGCTTGTATTTCCTGAGATTAGTCTAACCTGAATGCAGAAACCTGATACAGAAAAGTTGTTTTTCCAATATGCTTCCACCCACAGCAGTAAGAGTGCTGCTAACATAATTAAGACTTACTTGAAAAAAAAAGATGGTTCCAGACGAAAGTAGACTATGCAGCTCAAACATCTCCCACAGAGACCAAAGCCTCGGCCATGACTGTTTGCAAATCACCCCAATCAGAAGACTCACCTGTGTCTGCAGCCAGCCTTAAAGAACCAGCATTTCATCTGCACAATAAAATGTAAAGATTTCCCCAAAGCACAACAACATAAACACAAATTTCAAGTGCTTTTGTACCATGACTAATGTAGAATCCAATCTCACTCACCTTTTAAAGAGTCTTATTTGTTCTGTGGACAGATAAAAATGTTTTGAAAGGGCTTAGGACACATTGCAGAAACATTGCAGTATTTAATGGCTTATTCTCTTTCTGGTGCCAGATACACATCCCTGTTTGCTAAAGCCCACATTATTCTAGCTGCACAGTCATAATACACGTATCAATTTGACACACTCAGTAAAATTCTCCAAGCACTCTGTTTTTGGACTTAATTGGAAAATTTGCATCAGCAAGTATTGTCAGCTCTAGCAGACAGCATCCTGAAGCGAGTCCTTTCTCGGTAAGAATTCTTATTACTGGAGTGTGTCTTGGTTCTCTTCCAAATGCCACCGCATTCACTCAGAATCTCAGCATGCTTTAGATAGGTTCCTATAATCATATCATGCCATACAATCATAGGATCACAGGATAACACTGACTGAAAGGAAGCTCAAGAGGTCCCCTTCCCCTGCTCAAAGCAGGGGTAGCTGTGAGCTCAGACCAGGCTGCTCAAGGCTTGCTCTAGTTGCAGGGATGAAAAGCACAGTCGAATCCTTACCTCTGTCCCAGGGCAGACGAGGTAAGCTGTTGGGGGCATATTAGTGCAACATAACCCTGATGTAGAAGGTGGCATAGAGAAGTGTTCTAGCTTCTTCAGGTTTTCATTGTTGGTCATTTTAATCAAGACTCCTGGTAATTCATGTAATTCAAGGACAGACAGGGGAGATGAGGAGGTCTTGTTGCCCTCTATGTCAATTACCAGCTGGAGTGCATCGAGCTCTGCCTGTGGATCGATGAGGAGCCAACCAAGAGCTTATAGGTCAGGATTAAAGGGAGGGCAGGGACAAGGGGACATTATAGCTGGGGTCTGCTACATGCCACCTGACCTAGATGACCAAGTGGATGAAGCCCTCTATAGACAGATAGGAGTGGCCTCGTGTTCAGAGGCCCTGGTTCTCATGGGGGACTTCAACCACTATTGGAGGAACAACACAGCAGGGCACGAGCAATCCAGGAAGTTCTTGGAATGCATCGATGACAACTTCCTTCTCCAAGTGGTAGAGGAGCCAACAAGGAGAGGAGCTAAGCTGGACCTTGTCCTTACCAACAAGGAAGGGCTGGTGGGGGATGTCAAGCTCACGGGTAGCCTCGGCTGTAGTGATCACGAAATTGTAGCATTCAAGATCCTCAGGGCAGCAAAGGGGGAGCACAGCAAGCTCACTACCATGGACTTCAGGAGAGCAGACTTTGGCCTCTTCAGGGAACTGCTTGGTAGGGTACCATGGGATAAAGCACTGAAGGGCAGAGGAGCCCAGGGAACCTGGCTAATATTCAATGATCACCTCCTCCAAGCTCAGGAGTGGTGCATCCCAACAAAGAGGAAGTCAAGCAAAAATGCCAGGAGGCCTGCATGGATGAACAGAAGCTCCTGGACACACTCAAAAGCAAAAAGGAGGCCTACAGAGGGTGGAAGCAAGGACAGGTAGCCTGGGAGGAATACAGAGAAACTGTCCGAGCAACCAGGGATCAGGCTAGGAAAGCTAAAGCCCAGACAGAATTAAATCTGGCCAGGGACATCAAGGACAACAAGAAAAACTTCTACACGTACGTCAGTGACAAAAAGAAGACTAGAGAAAATGTGGGCCCACTCAGGAAAGAAATGGGAGACCTGATCACTTGGGATATGGCGAAGGCTGAGGTACTCAACAACTTTTTTGCCTCAGTCTTCACTGGCAAGGGCTCTAACTATACCACCCAAGACATAGAAGGCAAAGGCAGGGACTGTGAGAAGGAAGAACCGCCCACTGAATGTGAAGATCAAGTACAAGACCACCTAAGGAACCTGAAGTACATGAGTCCATGGGACCTAACGAGATGCATCCGCAGGTCCCGAGGGAACTGGTAGATGAAATTGCCAAGCCACTTTCCATTATATTTGAAAAGTTGTGGCAGTCTGGTGAAATTCCCACTGACTGGAAAAGGGGAATTTTCATTTCATTTTCCCATTTTCAAAAAGGGAAAAAAAGAAAGACCCATGAAGCTACAGGCCAGTCAGTCTCACCTCTGTGCCTGGCAAGATCATAGAGCAGATCTTCCTGGAAATTCTGCTAAGGCACGTGGAAAATGAAGTGGTGATTGGTTGGTTGATGAAGGAAGAGCAACTGACATCATCTACATGGATTTGTGCAAAACATTTGACACTGTCCCACACAATATCCTGGTCTCTAAATTTGATTTGGAGAAATTGATGGACCATCCATTTGGAGAATGGATGGATCAATCAGTGGAGAAGGCACCCACTGGATGGCTGCACTCAAAGAGTTGTAGTAAATGGCTTGATATCTAAGTGGAAACCAATGACAAGTGGCATTGCCAGGGATCGGTGTGGGGACTGGTGCAGTTCAACATCTTTGACGACATGGACAGTGGGATTGAGTGCACCCCCAGCAAGTTTGCCAACGACGCCGAGCTGCATGGAGCGGTCAACATGCTGGAGGGGAGGGATGCCATCCAGAGGGATGTTGAGAGGTTTGAGAGGTGGGCCTGTGCAAACCTCGTGAAGTTCAACAAGACCAAGTGCAAGGTCCTGCATATGGGTTGGGGCAATCCCAAGCACAAATACAGGCCGGGCAGAGAATGGATTGAGAGCAGCCCTGAGGAGAAGGACTTGGGGGTATTGGTTGATGAGAAGATCAACATGACCCAGCAATGCGCGCTCACAGCCCAGAAAGCCAACTGTATGCTGGGCTATGTCAAAAGAAGTGAGGCCAGCAGGTCAAGGGAGGTGATTCTGCCTCTCTACTCCCCTCTCGTGAGACACCACCTGGAGTACTGCATCCAGCTCTGGAGTCCTCAGTAGAAGAAGGATGTGGACCTGTTGGAGGAGGTCCAGAGGACGGCTACGAAGATGATCAGAGGGCTGGAGCACCTCTCCTACGAAGACAGGCTAAGAGAGTTGGGGTTGTTCAGCCTGGAGAAGAAAAGGCTTCTGGGAAGGCCTTATAGTGGCCTTCCAGTATCTGAAGGGGACCTACAGGAAAAGTGGGGAGGGACTTTTTACAAGGGCATGTACTGATAGGACGAGGGGGAATGGCTTCAAACTGGAAGAAGGTAGATTTAGATTAGATAGCACGAAGACATTTTTCACTCTGAGGCTGGTGAGGCACTGGAACAGGTTGCCCAGGGAAGCTGTGGATGCCCCATCCCTGGAAGTGTTCAAGGCCAAGTTGGATGGGACTTTGAGCAACCTGGTCTAGTGGGAGGTGTCCCTGCCCATGGCAGGGGGTGGAACTACACGATCTTTAAGGTCCCTTCCAGCCTAAACCATTCCATGAAATCTCCCAAAGAAGTATATTTTGGATTTTTTCTGAGGAACTGCAGAAAAGGCTTATTTTTTTCCACAGGAAGACATATAATTCAGTTAGGTTTCTTTATTAAACTTCATAATATATGCTTATAAAATGACAGTGGGGACGCATATATTGTATATTCATGTTCTCATTTCAGCTCTGGCTGAAGTATTTGGTATCTATACGATTGACATTTTGATTCCCAAATGCATCTGATAAGCTTCCTGCAAAGATACATGTACTTTTTTCTAGCTATTCAAATAATCCAACCAGTTGGCCCACTCCATAATTACTGTAATGGTCTTTTAATTCTTATTGGGAGTAGCAGATAATTTATATTCTTGTTTGGAGAGAAATCTGAAAAGTCATTTACTTACATAGACATTTTGACTGAAACTTTTAGCTTGCAAGGCTATTAAGCATCATCCTTTTTTTTTCCTTAGCTATAAGGATATTTTGTGCATGGTTGAGTAACCCAGAACGGAATTTAATACCTTCCTGTCAAAACACTCTATCAGCATTTAATTTTCCTCTTGTTTATTATATCTCCATAATAACAACTAAGTGGTATCTTGTGTGTGAGGTGTTCTTTGTATATATTACTACAGAGAGTATAGCAGTTGTATGCACTAATAGAGATCTAGCAAATCCTAATATTAGGTTTTCTGAAAAAAACCCCACTCAGTTTCCATCCCTATTTCCATCACTAATTTACCAGCACAGGATATCATGTATGCTTTCTTCTTTAGTCACATTGAAATGCCATCTGAGTAAACGATACTTAGACTAATTACTTCTGAGCAATATAAAATAAACACATTAACTTATTAATAACATATATAAATAACATAAATAACACTTATTTAATGTGTTAATGAAAAATTAAGTTTCTTTATTGCTTTTTCTTCAGTACAGTTGACAAAACCTCTTGCCATATTTTAAAACAGTGTAAGAATTAATTGGCTCCCCATGCAAAACAAAGTAAGGTACCAAGCAGTATTCAATCAACAGAGAAAGCCTGCTTTATGGAAGAAAAATCCTTTGAATGTAACATAATAAAAAAATATAACCCTGATCCAATATATGCCTGAACCTTAAAAGTTATGGCTACAGAGACGCTCTGTTTCTACGAAAACATCTGCTGTTTGTTTCTAAGAAAATATCTGCTGTTTTGTCCATTGTCAAAGAAAGGATGGACTGTGCACTATGTGCTTTTCTGTTTTGTATGACATTTGTAGTTCTTCTTTCTCAGTGTATCCCAATACAATATGTGCTCATTGGTTCCAATGTGGTGAGATGTAATTATATTATTATACAGACAAGGAGAAAATGGGACCTTGTATATGTTAAACAATGACTGTCTAGGTGGAGGTACTATTTCTATTCCCTTTGCATTAAGACAGAGCCCTACATAAACGTCTTCTAAATGTATACAATTTATTGTTACAGAAGCACTGATAATCTTTGAAGCCAGGTCTCCGGAAAAGACGTAGCCAGTTCCTGAACAAAAAGGAGGGTAATTGGCACCTGGGTATTCTTCTTCTGATATGTACCATTTATTATTTTGATTTCGAATAGGCTTATGCCCTTTCATAAGACAGCCTGTGAAGTAATTTTGTGGAGGAGGTGAAAGAGGCCTGAGCAACTTTTCTATTAGGTATATTGTATTAACAAAAACATCACTGTCTGTCTTCATAACAAAGCTTGCGCCACTGCAGTAAGAGGCAACCCACTTCATGCCCATCAAAGTTTTAAGAGTTAAGTTATGGTAAGTGTCCAGGAAGTCCTGTTGAATAATATCACGATATTGCTCACTTTCTCTCAGTACGACGTCATTTGGACCTTTGCTCTCGACACCCAGCATAAACAACCGAACAACCTCAACTCCTTGAACCACAGATTCATTTCCCCAACTGTTTCTGATGGAATTTCTATGATTAATTTCAGCAGCTGTAGTTGCTATTAGCAATATCAAGAAAGGTGTTTTATCTTTACACTTATCTTTTTCATTAATAATGAATTGAAATGACTGTGTTGAAATGGATCTAGTTTTATTCCCATTTTTTTCATTTTCAACTGGTAGGCTTCCATTTTCTTTCCATATGAATTTTTTAAAATTTGAAATAATGTTTTTATGTAAAATATTTTCACCTTTCATCTGAAGATTATCATACCCTTTGGTAAAAAGCATGTCTTTTTCTTCTATGTTATCATTGTTTTGAACTTCACTTTCCGTTAGAACAGCATGGTGATTAGAATTAAAAAAATAAAAACCCAAATACACTGCTGCAAAAAAGATGGAGGCAATCAGGAAAACATTTCTCTTGGCACAGTCCCAAGGACAGGTGAAGAATCCACTACAGTAGGTCATGTTGGCAGCTTTGAGAAGATGCATAAAAAGCTATTTTTTAATTGGACAAATATTTTGTCAGATGAGCAGTTAATTTGTAATTGTTTTCCTCTGCAGCACAGGAAGATAAAAGCAACCTGCAGGCTTCTGATCCTTCAGGATTCCTGTTTTTTTAATTAAAAGTATCCCATTATTTCATCTTGGAATAAATTGTAAAAATTTTCACAGAAGCAAAAAAACCCAACAACTTTCAAATAAACTCATAATTTCATTTTCAGGCATTTCTTCCTAAGAGAAATACAGTAATAAATAAATACATTATTAAAAATATTAATTTTCTCAGAACAGAGCTTATTCAACTATATATTTAGATGTTGGATTATATGTAAAATATAAATGTGGATTTATTCCAATATTACAATCAACCTTTTAATATTTTTATATATCCATGCAAAATACCAGTCAACTTTTCAATACGGTTGTCTTCAATACTAATAGCAGGGTCCTGAAGACATAACAGCTATGGTAGAATGTAGAATACATATTCTATTTCAAAAGCATATGTTTATTAAAACATGCTAAAAAGATACACATTTAAAGTAAAGATTGTAACTGCTATTCCAATTGCTACAACACCCCTTTCTAGGTTATAAAAATAGAAGAAAGATAGCGTAACGTCATGTAAGTTTTACAAAATGTTCTAGTGTAATTGAATAATCCAAAGCTAATGAAGGATTATGATTGATTGTGGATTCACAGCCTTGCGGCCTATTGTGATAAATCACATGGCAGGTACCTTTGGCCATTGGAAAGTTACGTATGTGGTTGAAAGTGATTGTGTGGGCTATATCAAATGTTAATGCAGACAGAGAGGTAGCATTTCCAGATGCGAACTTAACCATCAAACAATAGGTGTCTGATATGAGATGAAGTGCCACCTGCCAGACTCTACCGCTCTAAACAATACTTAAGACAACTGGCTTAGGCTAGATCCATATTTTTTAAATGGCTTCAACTGAATGAGTTGAATCTCATCCTTCCAGACTGCAACAACAGGTAAAATATAAATACTAGCACAATGAAAATACTGTAGCTTTGCGTATTTTTTCGTGATTCCCATAATAGTTAAATTCTGGCTTCCTTCAACTAAATGATACAGAAACTTATCTAAGTCTTGGAGATGCACCACAGTTTGCAGGGAGAGGGAGATAATCAGGTGTCCAACACACCACAAACTGGTAACACCCAAGAATGCTGTCTGGAAAAAAGTGCAACTGCATCGAGCTGCTTTACTCAAACTTGTCTCTGAAGGATTCTCTACATGTATTCCAAAGTGAGCTGCAAAAGTATATTAAGTCGGGGTTTTTCAAATTTTTTGTGCCAAAACACTACTTGACAGATAAAATGTGTAGATCACAATCAAACAGCAAAATTCAACACTTCTTACCATCATCTTTGAAAGTGCAGATTCATCCCAGTCATACAACCATGGTATTTTTGGAATAGATTCTTCAGTTGTTTCTTGCTGCTTCACAAAGAAATGACAGAGATTTAGAAGGACTGAAATAGAGTCAGGGATCCTATCTCTGTGCCCATGGAGAACCTGAGGACAAGCTTACAGGCCGCTGAGGTTCTGTCCTAAGTCTTTTCCAGAGGTATTATTAACTAACACAAAGGAAAACACACCAGGACATTCACTCTTCTGTTTTAAAGAGAAAAAACACTCTGTCACTTTTAGCAATTAAAAGACAGTCTATAAAACGAGACTGGATGTAACCATTTTAGAATATGCAATAGAAATGTGAACTAAGAAATGAATTTATGCTCAGTTATAATTTAATCTGGATAAAATAGAATCATAGAATACCAGGTTGGAAGGGACCTCAAGGATTGTCTGGTCCAACCTTTCCTGGGAAAAGCATGGTTTAGACAATGTTAATTAACCTGAATGCAAATGTGTGGTGGACTATCCTTGGCCCGTATCCAAACACCCATCTGGCTGCTCACCCACTTCCCCCCTCCTCAACAGGACAAGGGGAGAAAATAGGATGAAAAAGCTTACTGGTAAAGATAAAGGCAGGGAGATCACTTACCAGATACTGTGAAGGGCAAAACAAACTTGAGGAAAAATAATATAATTTATTGCTAATTAAAATACATTTGGATAGTAAGAATCAAAGACAAAAATGAAAACAATCCCCCCACTCGCGTCTTTTCCTGGGGTCAGCTTAACTCCTTTACCTGCCCCCCCCAGCAGCAGAAGGGGATTGGGCATTATTGCCCCACTCACGTCTTTCCCTGGGGTCAACTTAACTCCTTTGCCTGCCCCCCCCGCCCCAGCAGCAGAAGGGGATTGGGCATTACGGTTCCTACCTGCTCCTCCTCCTGTTCAGAAAAATCTGCTCCAGTGTGAGCTCTCCAAGGGCCACAGTTCCTTCAGGAAATATCCAATTGCTCTTGGTTTGAGAGAAAAAGGGTATAAACACATTCTATTATAAACTGGTCAGTAGTTCAACTAATGCAGCTCACGTATGATACACCCATAAAATATTAAGAATACAGTGAGTAATGGCTTAGCTCTAACAATCTTCCTTCTCATGTTTTTAATTCTTTAGAAACTCTGTATTTTGCCAAATTAACATTTTAATTATCCAGGAGCAGAAACCCAAAGTAAATATAAAACAATATAAGAAAGAATGTAGGCAATACCACTTCAGAGGGTGAGAGGCATTTCTGTATCCGCTAATTGCTCTGCTGCTATTTAAAATGTAAGAACTTCAGCACATGAAACTATGAGCGCAAAAGATGATTTTCAATGTTATAAGTGTACTTCTGCATGGCAATTTTCTTGATTATGCTAAAAACATTTTGTCAAATTCTATTTTTACTACTTTTGATTTTAACATTGCAATTCTGTTAGATTAAATCCTGATTCCATTGTGGAAAGAACAGGAACTTCTAAGAAAACTTTTCCAACAGGTAGCTAAAATATCTATTGTTTCAAGTTTGATAGAGTTATTACAAGATTAGCAGAGAATTCATGTTGCAGAAAAGCAAACAGTACTTGTCTCTGAAAAATTAATTACAGTTTATCTTGCTTACAACTTTTAAAAATGCCAAGAAGCTCTCAAAATACAGTCCTCTTTTTCTATTAAAATTCTTCCCAGGACTAAAAAAGAAACATACTTGGAAAATAAATTCTTACCCACAATAATTACCCATAGTATTAAACCAAAACAATTAGAATTCATGGACGTTATTTTTCTAAAACCAAATGTATAGCGAAGTTGGAATAATAGCTCCCACGTACATTAAGTTGCCTCAGTGACACATTGATTATTCCCATACACAAGAATTGAACTACAGTCAGAATTTAACATTACATCAGTCAGATATGATGGAAGAAGGCAGAATTAGGCCTTATTAAAATGAAAAAGGAAGAAAAAGAAGAGTAGAAAGGAATAGAGAAAAACAGAAAAGGAATTAGAAAAAAAGAAAGGAGGTGAATATGATACTTTCTGTTGCCACTCCTGTTCGTTATCTTTTTCATATTCATTTAAAAAAGACAGAACTGACAGCTCATAGTTGAAAATCTACTTCACCAGGTTGTAATTCTACCCAGTCTCATCCCAGATTTTTGGAAGAATTTCAAAACAAGACAAACCAACCCTTCGCATTCTAGCAATGTTTTGATATATTCCCAGCTTCTTGAAGTAATGAGTTTTAAAGTCCAGTCCTTTCAAGGTGGTCACACAAGTTTCAAAGTAATCTTTTGAGAAAATGATACATGTCTTTGAAGATGCAAACTAAAGGTTGCCAGAAAGCATGAGATAGCTAATTTAATTTAAAACTGCCAGTTGATAAACAGATCACAGTATCCACCCACCTAAAATAAAGGCAGCCTATCCTGGAGAGCGGCTCTGCTCAGGGCTTTGCCGTCCCCTTGCAGTCCCGGCTCAGCAGGGAAAGCAGTCTTTTGTGAAGACTAGATTGTAAAAAGTCCCAATCTCTCCCTCCTGCTTGATCTGTAAGAAGTCCCAGGAGTTATATACCTATATTTAATATCAAACCTACGTACTACAGTATTTGGAGGAATAATTTGGGCATCTCAGTAACACTGCTCTCAGTGGTTCTAAAGAGAAGCAGGGATATTGCAGTTTCTGTCTCTGAAGCAAGCTCTACTAATTTATTCTTGGGTTACAGGTGAAAAAAAGCTTTCTTAAAGGCACACAAGGACCAGAGACAGTTAATTCTACTCCCTTTTATTAGCACCATTTGGCCTCCCAGAGAATCCAGGCTATTCTAAACTATCGTTTACACATAAAAACTCATCCAAATGCACACTGCTGAGGTTTGAGTTGAATCGGTAGTGGGGAGACAGAAGTGAGGAAGAAAAAAATTTTTGTCTTGGTATGTATTGTTGAAAAGATCTGCACCAGTTATTTCACAATTTGAAATAAGGTTTTATATTGCATAAATGACTTAGTACGTGTGTCTTTAAAACCACTTTCTCTTACAATGATTATAGCAATTTCAACAGCAAATGGCTTAATAAACTGAAGAGAATCAAGCACTTTAAAGAAAACACTGAAGAAGTATATTAATAATACTTTGAGTTAATCTCATCAGAATGCTACTTTTGCACAGGAACAATATTTACTATTTTCACTGGAACATTTTTTAAACTTTTTTTTTTTTTTTATAACCAGGAATATGTGAAAAACTGAAGAAGAATTTTAGATTCTCTTTCTTTCCATAAGTGCAGTACGGATTTAAAAATAGTCTGAAAGGAGAATTTAACAGCAACAGTTGTCTTAGGGTCTGCTTGTCTCTAGTTAGCTGCCATATCAATTTTTCTTAAAGCATACATGGAAATGTGGATGCTAAACATTTAATCACATATAAACAGTACAATTCCCCGTTTTTATGCAAGTGGAGTGCAATTCTTACATGTAAAAATTTGTCATGGGACAAAAAGGGAAAACACTGCATGTGTGGAGCCAAGAACTTTCTATTAATCTAACAAAACTGTTGAATCAAAAAATCATTACTAGTTATTATGGTCTGAGGAATCCACAACAATTTATTTTTTTTTTAGACAATTATTCTCTCACCTGATGACTCCTCCCCACCTGGGAAGGGGAATCGGGGAAAAAGCAAGAAAACCTGGGGGTTGAAATATAAACAGATCTAATAGAATAAGAGTAAATAATTAACATTAATAATACTAAAGAACCAATATTGATCCTGATATCAATATAAAAAATGCAAGGACTGTACTCAGCCAATTCTATCAGTAGGAAGCTGTGCACTCCCAGCAGCGGACAGCAAATGTGGGACACTGCGAGCACTACGGCTTCCAGAGGAAGGAACACGCTCAGGGGTCTGGCAGCAGGGCAAGAAGTTCTCAGGATGGCAGCCATCAAGGAAGAGAAAGAACTCCTCAGCAAACTTGCTAATTTATATTGAATGTGATGTTCATGATATGAAATAATCCTGTTGGTCAGCTTGGGTCAAGTGCCCGGGTCTCGCTCCTCCTTATCCCTGCACCTGGCTAGCCCGAAAACACGGAGACCACATACTATAGCTGGCTGTAAAGTAAATATTTTCAGAAATTCAGACACTAGAGTTTTCTAAAAATGCAGTTTTCCCTAGCATTAGAAGAGACCTTACCGAAAAGTAAAATTACTGAAAGGGAAATTAATCCTGTCTCTCTCAAATCAGGACACTAATTTAATTTAATTATTACAAAAAGGAGGGGGGGGGGGGAGCAGAGGGGAAAAATTGTA
>NW_009650188.1:192102-193312 GCF_000708025.1 Charadrius vociferus
TGTTATGCCACATAGTTGTGGAAATCTAAATGTAAGCTAAAACTAATACAGTAATAGTAACCAAATCACTACAAAATTTGCTGTTGCAGCTTAAAAAAGCTAAAACAAAGTTCCAGGCAGACAAGGCCAGATCAAACAAATCTGTCCTGTTCTGAGGCTTGCAGAGTGCATACAAAGATAATGGTCTGTATCCTGTTAAACAACAGGAAACAGTATGTATCTTTATGTATCTTCATGTGAAATACAAGCAAGGGTGTGCTTGGGCGTGTAGTATGGAGGATGATGTTGGTAATCCTGCAGCAATTTTACTCTCGGGTGTGATTTGGTTCATGGCAGTAAAATTCAACAGAACTGTGATGGAAATCATTAAAAAATAAAGACAGGAAATATGTCATTGATTTAGAAGTGGCCAACACCATTATTTCAGTTGAAGGCAGTTAAAATCAACATGAACTTTGAACTTTTGACCTTGAAACAAAAACAGTGCCAGATGTTCAGATTTCTATTTCATATCTATCATAAAATATTACAACCCCAGTAGCCTGATAAATGGTTTTGTCAAGTTATTAGCATTCACTGGAAAAATAAAAATGTCTTCCTGGTATACAGCTAAGCAGTGCTAATCTAAGAATAGATGTTTCTGCTCTCGGATAAGACAGTGATACATATGGAGAAGACACTCTGGCTTCTGAAAATGTCTGCCAGACTAGTATGTCAAAGCTACCTCAACTACATTGCGTTCTTTGAGATACAATGCTTCATTTAAAGAGAAAATTTAATTGGGTCTTGCTAGAAAGTATCATTTTTAATACAGAAATGTAAACCTAAACCATAACCTAATAAAGTATGTAGAAAGAAGGGCAAGTACATTAAAACACAGGGATATTCGCAGAAGCACGTACCATAAGCACCTTGTAGTACTTTTGCCCACATAAGAATAAGCACCATGCTGATGAAATAAGCTATTTACTTAGCTCTTTTCCCTGATTATGAGTAGTAAAATCAGGAATTCTCTCAAATATATTTTTTTTATATTGCATTTGTGCCTAAAATAGACCAGTGCCCTGTTAAAAACAAAACAAACAGAAATACAAACCCACAAACATAAAAACAATTCCTGACTTTTAAAGTGTCTACCAGAAAGAAATTTCATAGTGAAGAGGGAAGAGAAAGATTAAGGTGTAACACAAGCATGCCAAACAGCGTGCCA
>NW_009650188.1:193360-313547 GCF_000708025.1 Charadrius vociferus
TGATTATGAGTAGTAAAATCAGGAATTCTCTCAAATATTTTTTTTTTTATATTGCATTTATGCCTAAAATAGAACAGTGCCTTGTTAAAAACAAAACAAACATAAAAACAATTCCTGACTTTGAAAGTCTCTACCAGAAAGAACTTTCATAGTGAAGAGGGAAGAGAAAGATAAAGGTGTAACACAAGCATGCCAAACAGCGTGCCAGTTTGGCTATGTATTATCACTGAGCAAAAGGGGAAGGGGAAAAAGCTATAACATCAAAGGCCAACCAACAAACCCCCTGTGGATAAAAATGAAACTTTCTACAGCTATTAAATCTTGTTTTCTTCCTATGTTACATCCAGCAATTAGACACGAGAATTGTAAGGTTAATTTACGTATGATGTATATCCTTCTATTCCTTATTATGTCTGCTGTTTTTTAAATTAAAATACGTTGTATTCTCAGAAATCATTAACAATAGGCAGACAGGAGAAAATTGATTCATATCCACAGGGATCACGGGGAATTTATGAAAGGTCCCAGTTTCCTAGTGTCCCTTAGAAAATACGACCCTGGTAGAAAGGAAAACAACACTGCTTCTTACCAGCAAAGATGTTCAACACTGCAGAGCAGTAATTCTGAAGGGAGATAGCCTCCATAGTTTTATGTTCTTTGGCAGATCCAAACAGAATATATTTATTCATCTAGGTAGAACAAAGGGAAGCAAGTGAGCACAAAAAAACATTGGACAAGAAATCATTTACGTATGCAATTATGAGGCTGGGCAAGATAGTTGTTTAATCAAATAGTTTGTTCCCATAGACTTTGTGACAGACTGTCACAGGGACACTAGATTGTGGAGCCACATACCCACCCACACCCAGTTCAAGGCTGTTTACCACCTCACAGCACAATGTGACCTTAAGCTCTTGCTCCACCTAGCCAAAAGCGTAGGTCTGGAACTCAAAGGCATGGGGGTTTTTTTTTGCTATCAAGTTTTAATGCCTGTCGTGGTTTAGGCCAAATCGGCTACTGGGGATGTGGGCATCCCAGATGGGACCTACAGATGTTCCCCTCTACCCTTCTTCAAAGAGAGAGGCAGAGGAGGCAAAAAGAGACTTACGAGTTTAGAAGGAACTGAACTACTTTAATGAAATATTAATAATAAAATAAAAGGAAATAATGAAATATATACAAAACCGTGTCAAGATCCCAGGATGACAATCACATCACTGGCTGGCACTGGGGAAGTCCCAGACTGGACTCAGTGATGGACGGGAACCGGATTCCAGACCTGCTTTCAGGATTGGGATCAAAGGCAGATGAACAGAGTCCTCCTTAGATGTTGGCCACTGAAGGAAGAGAGCCCTGACCCTTTGATCCCTCAGCTTTTATACCGAGCATGAGGCAGATGGGATGGAATACCCTCGTTGGTCAGTTTTGAGTCACCTGTCCTGTCCGCTCCTCCCTGTAGGTGGGACCCCACTACTCTTTTCCGCTTCCGACCCTCCAATGGGGCAAGTAACAAAGTTAGCTGCCCTTGGCTGTTATAGCAGTAAGTATAAGCAACAGCCTCTCTGCATGCCGTGCCTGAGCATCACCTATAAACGTAGGTCTTATCACTCTGAGAGAGTGAACATTGTCTGCACAATATGCTGTTAATTTCGGTAGTTAGAAGAGACCTAGCTAAGAAGCAAAGTTACTGAACAAAATTGGTCCTGTTTTACCTCAAGCCAGGATGTCACCCATTTTGAATATGAGACTGTGTTGAGCCGTTTTTGTACAGATATCCATAGAAAACCCAACAAAGACCTTATACAGGACTTTTAGATGAAAAGTTGGCCCAAAACAGTATCAGTTTTGACCAAGTAGTTTCTGACAAATGTCTGCTTTTTTCTTTCCAATCTGTACTTAAATAACTTAGACCCCATAGCTTTCCTAAGCATCTATTTAATGCCTCATTAGTCTGCCTATTTCCCTAACTCAAACTGATATTCCCATGCTACACTTCATTACTTCTTGTAGCATTGAAAATAAATATTCTTTTTATCTGTGAAGAGCATTTGGTAACTTTTACCTTGTCCCTTCTCAGACTTCACTTATATCCCCAGTTGCGACATGTTTTCTGAACTTCTAACCATTCTTATTCCTCTTCAGTTCTCTCCAATGGATTGATATCTCCCCAAAAGGACAACAAAGACTTATTACTTCAGGTGAAGTCTAGCACTTGGAGAGTAGAATAGAAGGATTACTTCATGTGTCATCCAGGCTTTCTCCCTGTTAGTACACTCTGAGAAAACATCTATCTTTTTTGGAACTATTAGACTGCTGATCCACATGGTCTGGTATTACAGTAACAGGTATCACTTGGGACCCTCTTCTACATGGCTGGTCAATGTAGAATTCCATTTTCATAAGAAATCACTGCAAAGTAGTCTTTGAGAGTGGTTTTCTAGACATTTATATAATCCCCTTACGGTATTTTCATCTGCACCATAGATCCTTATCCAGTGATTCTGCCTCACTCACTAACAACAGTGACAAGCACCCTGTCATTAGATCCTTAGTTGCTTATCCAAAAAATGCAAGCATAGTTTCCCCTTATTTCTGACAAAGCAATAAATATCTTCAGTAAGCTCGCAATGGTTTTACATAGATTGCAGAAATGTTGTAGTTTCCATTTTAGTCACTTAGGCCCTCTTCTGAGCTCAGCTTAAGAAACCTGTATAATCATTGTGTCAGCCATTGTGACTGGCTGACAGAACTGGAAGACAGAACATTATCCACCCTATTAGGCCAAAATGAATATTTCTTATTTATGTGCTACATAACAGAAGATATTTGACACATCACTTCATGTAATGATCTAAAGGCAAACAGAGTTACTTGTATTGAAGCTATAAATACTCTCATATGTCTAAGCAATGGTAAAATAGACACAAATTTCCCCCCCCCAAAACTTTTTCTAGTTTACTTGATGTGAAGGGTTTCGTAATGATGCCATCTTGTGACCATAGTGCAAATGACACTGTCTAGAATTGCAGCAAAATTTCATTTTTTTCTTATATTTTAGGCTCAGGCAGCTAGTCAACAGATAATGCTTGGATCGAACAGGCGGCAGGTACTAGTCTTTGTCCTGTTTCTTTGCTTGACCAAAACCGGTTTCCCCATGGTTAGGTTTTCACCAGGTGGCTGGGTCTTCAACAGATATGCCAAAGAGAAGGCAACAAACACAACTCCCAGTAGTTTCTGAGCATTAAAACACCCCCATATTTGCATATGTGGAACTGTCACTAGATTTTTCTTTAAGAGCTGTACCTCATATAGAGCCTTCTTTCCAGTTTTATTTATGCATTTAAAGATACCATTTTAACATTAGGTAAACTAGGTCTCTGCAAGGATGTTACCTGAGTGCACACAACTACTTCAAGTATAACGTGAATTTACTAGTGTATATAACAAGACATGAAGATAGGGGAGTGGGAGTATGAGGAATTAAATTCAAAATTTGGAATCAGCAGAGAGAGAGTTTATATTTTAAAACAGTTGATGCTAACAGTAGCCTAATGGAAGCCATTTGCAGAACATACTTGCTCCATTGATCCTCCACCCAGAGGTGGCCCCATTATGAATTAGACAGCTATTTTATACTCTACATACTCACACAGCCATGCAATTGTTTTCTTAAATGTATCAAGACAATATGCAGAAAAAAGTAGCTGAGACACAGGTTAGAACCAACACGTTAGGTTAAAACTTCATTTCACGATTCTTAAGCTAAATCATGGGCACAAGAATCAAAACTACATCAGTTTTTTTTAACTTTAGTACATGGCTGGGTTTTTATAGGAATTATGATAAATTAGAATAACATTTTAATATATTAGAGATGTTTTGCTAATTTGTATTTTATAATTAAAAGTTCTGAAAATAATGAGTTACTTAAATCAATTACAGCAAAATCTAACATAAATTTAATTATCGGTGTTTATGTGTAGGTAGTTCATAAACAACTAGTCTTCAGGACTAGCGCCTCCTAATGCCTTCTGTGTTTTCCTGTAAAAGCTGCAGAATGTTCAAGTCTTTCTTCCCTCTCCTCTTGGTTAATCATGAACTTGTATAATTTAATTCAGCTAAAAATGACATTTTATAAAGCTTCATTATTTGCTAGACGAGGAGCTCCTCGTTCTGCGGGGGGACGTGCATATGGAAAGGCTTGAGCGCTTCTGTTCAGCAGTTGCTGACTGTAATCCAAAGGGCTTGGTCACTGCAGGGAACAGGAATGCTTCTTCACAAGTGTAACTGTGTGGGTCTCATGCTCTTTCCTACATGCATTCACCACAGGGTGTCAAAACACAGGAGAGGTAACCTAGAACCCCTTCCAGCTGGGAAGGCATTGAATGAGCTCTCTTCTCTCCTGGACACGGTGTTACCTTCGTCTCCTGTGGTCGCTGCCACATTTTTGTAATGTCACCCTTATGCATCAGGCATGAGCAATGCATGCTCATCAGACCTTCAAAAGATGAAACAAAAATGTTACCTCATTTGCAAATTCTGACTCGGAGGTGAGTTTAGAGGCGAGATGGATAGAAGCTGTCAGCCTTTCCCAGACAGTGACTGCTGTGAGCATGTCCAGAGGCACTACGCAGAGCCCTGGAGAAATCTCTGAAAACATAGACACCAATGGATTTTTCAGGTGCTGTGGGGATAAATTGAAGTTTAGTTGAAACTTTCAGTCTTAACCGTACGCGTCTGAATTTCACCTTAATCTTCCTTTATGCTATCCATGTTCTGTTGCATTTAGTAACATACTTTCACTATCTAAAGCCACATTTTATTTCAAGGAGACAAAGGTGATGTTGATCACCAGAGCACTGGGGCTCCCAGGATTGCTGAGCAGAAGCTATCTGACCCAGGCACAGGTTTTACAACCTAGATTTTCAAGTCTGTGGTTCTTTTTTAAACCTTTACATATAAGCCCCCTTAAATGTAGGGGAAGGCTCACCTTCATTTCGGACTTGCTAGGAAAAATTGGCCTGTATAAAGAATTATATCCTGCCTAAGGAATTATGCCACAAATTCCACCCAGACTAAATCCTCTAAATCCTTTAGACAATTCCAAAGAAATACCAGCATAGTGATCTCAGCCAGTTGCGTTGTCAGGCCTTGACAACTTTCAGCAAAATGGGCGTGAAAGAGCAAAATTTTGGTACTCAAAAATTCGAAGCAGCAACTTCTTACACTGACTCTTAAAAACAACACACCCTCTGAGTCGGTTTGTTTAAGAAATTCTGGGAAGGAAGATTTTATTTTATTTTAATTTTATATTTCAAGGGGAAACATGATTTTGCATTAAGATTTCTTAAGTTCTCTACTAGGCTAAAAAATTCAAAAGTCCAAGCATGCACTGAAACTCAGGTAATCATAACGGACTGAATGATAAGCATAAAGAGGAATTGCTTTTCTGGCACTCACGCCAATGTTCAGGTTGCACAGAATAATGAACATTTTTCACTTGTATGGAAAAGCTTTGTTGAAATCCTTGACAAGTTGTACTGGTGGTTATATATGTAACTAGCTCAAAGTAGAACTAATACTATTTCTATAGGTCTAGCAGGTATTCCTCTGTAGTAGCTTAATCTTACCTGGGCCTCTAGATGGTAGTATAATACCACTAATAAGAACAGGGACGTGGTGTATTGGAATAGGAGTGTTTTCACTTTTATCATTGGCCAATATCTAGCTCATGTAACAAAATCGTCATAAAATCCATGTATTATCAGTCTCCATAAAACTAGCTGGTAGTTCCAGTTCAGGTTTTATTGGAAAACTGTCTGGTTTCCACTATCTGAATTTACATTCTTATTGGCTGTGACAGCCAAATCATTATTTCCTAGCACAGGTTAGGGTTAAAACAGCCTACTCTAACGAAATAAGATTTTTTTAATGTTCCTTTAGAGGAAAAAATCAAAATAGTCATTTTAGTCTGGCACCTAAACAAACATCACTTTTATGTCAGCAATCTTTAAAAAATAGCCATGTGGGAAAATGAATTCTGAGAGGACTTAGTATGTATCATGCAGCCTTTTAAGTACATATTATTGTAGTATTTTAAAATTGCTTTCTTGTTCTGCTCTTGGTGTTCAGACTATTTATCAATAAAGTGAACGAGTTCATAATAAATTTATGCATAAATTATGCCAAGAAATATTTCCGTATCTTCTATAATAAACAAGGGGTTATGATGACTGAGCTGATTGCATCGAAATGATGTAATGATTATTTTTGATTCATATTAAGTTCTACTTCCTATGGACAGAGTTGCTGAGTTGGGAAAATAAAATTTCAAAATCACATTTACGAAGCTTAAAGAAAGCGTAGTTTTCTAGTCATTAATGATAGTACAATAGATAGACTGAAACTTTATCAAGACACTGTGCACAGTACAGTGTACCTAAAATAATGAGATATTTTTCATCTCTTTGATCACCTCTGAAAATGGATTTTGAAATGAAGGATAAGATACTCTTTTCTTTAGGTGACAGCATTTGTGGTAGAAATGCATTCTTAGCACGCTGTCTGCCTCATGAGATCCTCTTGACTGGACTGGAATTCACATTGCAGGAATTATGTGAACTCATTTAAAAAAAGTAGTTAGTTCTCATAGTTTGTAAAGAAATAAAGAGGGTTTAATCCACAGTTTTCTCAAACACAAGACATATAACTGCAAAGATCTATCTAGTTTTGTCTAGAAGTCAGATTCAATGCCTTTTGAATGATGTTTATATGTTGTTCCTGTACTCTATAACTGTCTTGGGTTCTACGCTTCTGAAGCTAACCAAACATCAAGTAGTCACAATCCTGAAAAACAGATATACTTTAGTGCCACAGAAAATAGAAAGAACCTGTTAAATCAAGATAAATAGCAACATAGTCTCCTAAAACAAAATCTTTTGTCCTGAAGGCAATAAACAGAAAAGCAAATGATCAGATGACTTCAGCCACTTAAAACATTGGGTTTTCAAACACAACGTTAAACCAGTATTTCCTTGACAAATACTCAGACTTTTTCATCACAGTACTGGGTTACACTGTAATGTTTTAAACATAAGATTATGACAGCTACTTGGAAATTATGCTAGTAACAGAAATTGGAACTTACGAAAAAAATTCTGACAACATATTTGGTGTATATAGCTGAACTAGGAAAGCAATAATATGTGATATTCTAAAATTAGTATATGAAGTGGGTGATAACCTGTTACTGTTGGGATTATTTGCATTCTTCTTCAGTTATACTCTCCCTGTGTTTCTTACTGATTTTTGCTACAGCAAATAATGTAGTAGCTGAAAAAAATGAGGCTGAATTATTTAATGGGAATGACCTCCCCAAGGCAAGTACAGAAAGAAGCATTTAGACATGCACAATTTTTTTCATTGAGTTCTAATGTTCTTCCATTTGTTACCATACCTTGAGCTCTTATAACATTTTCACTTGGGTTTATAATTCAGTTCTGCACTTCAGAATACTGTTGCAAGTAAGTCTATTATATATAAATAAAACATAGTTTTGAACTGTCATGGTTATTTTTTCATAACGTAGAAGTAGCATATATGTGGCAGCAAAAGGGAAACTACACTCAGTAGCAAAAGCAAAGGAAAGCAAAATTTATTAATACTGCATATAGACTTTGCCAGTTTTTAGAACAGTACTTTGTTGTGTATTTCCCTTGCAATCAAGTTTTCCAGGGAATAAAAAAGCCACCATTCTCTGCTAACCTCAAATGATCAAGTAATCTAAAAAAGGAGGCATAAAGAAGAGATTCCAACACTACAATTTTGTGACCACTTGCAAATTTCTTCCCTAGTTTGAAAGCAAAGAGATATTTTCAGAAGTTGCATTTCTGTCTGAAATACAACGTACTGTGGTAGTAGGAAAGGGGATAGAGAATTGAGATCTGATACAACACCTGAGTGCGCTAAGATGAAGGATAAGCAGATCACTCTAAACAAAGGATCAAGACCTTTGGAAAACTTGAGACAACATTTTAATATAAACATGTTTATTCTTTATGGTTAGGGCTGGTGTAAGTAAACTCTTACGGAAGTAATAAAGTATTCTACTGTTTTATATATGGCAAAAATAAGAATCAATTTGAAGTTTCTGACTCTAAATTTTGAGGAAAGAAACGTATGCTTTTTCCAAGCTGGTTATTCACTTTGCCTGTGCATGTAGGAGAGTCCTTTAATTTGTATGTTTTGGTGCTATCTCCATGGTCTTAGAGAAGAACTTTTTCCTCCAAAACAAGCTGAGCAGTGAAATGAGCCTGGGTTTCACACATCCCAGAGGAGTGTGCCTCAGTTACCAGAACGATACATACATGCTCACTTACATTTTTTCCTCCTATTTTTTTTCCTCTATTGTAGGGCTGCAGAGGAGAAAAAATAATTTTCAAATAAATTTAAAAGGTTTTGATCATTTATTGGTGCATTGAAATTCATTTTGAAAGTGGATATGGTTTCCAGGAAACTGGCAGCACTAGTAAAAATAATTGAGGCCTATTCATGAAATCCCGTTAAGCCAAATTTCCTCTAAAGGCATGGTGTGAAAGAATGCTGGTTTTGGCCCTCTTTTTCTTCATGTCTTATTTCTGAAGTGTGGGAGAAAATCATATTGCTAACACGGAAAACAACTTCTTATGCTCAGCTACATCAAGACCACAATTTAAAATAGTGCTTATGCTTTCCTTCATTATCGAGGTTTCCGTAGTCACTGTATTTCCTTACAGAACTAGTGACATCCTAAGTTATTCACTCCCTTTTTCGTAAATAATAGTAAATGGTTCTTCTGATAGGCAATTCAGATTATTGCTTACAAGTGCCATCAAGTTACAGATGCATTAAAGCGCAGCAGGAACCAAATATCTATCACCTCAGTGCTCATGATGTGTCCAAAAAGCTTGGATATTTTCATAGGCTGTAAAATATTTTGTCACTGGAAGTCACTTTCACAACTTGCTATGTGACAAATTATTTAACTGTTGCCAGTCTTTTCTCAGATATCAAAGGCATTCATTAAAAGGCAATTGCATGCACTTTCTTGGCATTAGCAATGCTTTCCTCCCGTCCTCTCATAAGCAGAAACACATGGTTGAAGAAATCCCTCTTCAGGTGCACTTCAGCAAGCAGGGTGAGAACTAGTTTGACAACCTCTTGGAATAACCCCGAAAAAAATGTCACACAAGCATTATTTAAGCGTTAAGGTTGTGTCTGTGTATGTCTGAAGATATTAGGTAGGATATGGAACTAGTAAAACTATTATTTGAGTCAACTACCTTTTCATTTTCCTTAGGCTTCTGCTTACAGCCTTCCTGTTCTTCTTCCAATTTCGATTTCACCTTTATGACTTGTGTAAGAATATTTATTTGAAATTGAAATCCTAACCTCTGTTAAGAGGATACAGCCTGCTCCAGGAGCAGTGGTCCTAGAATTTTTTAAATTTGATGTGGAAAAAAACCCACCCAAAAGATCTCTTTTGTGCATATATAGTAAAATGTGTAAGCCCCTCTGCAACATAATACATAAACTTTATTTCCTACCTGTCTAACTGCATTGTGACCTAATATACTTTACATTAGCTATTACTTCTGCAAATTCTCATTTTCTCTGTCAAATGATGCATGAAAACTAGAATCACTACAGCTTAATGGAATAAGCCTCTTATCAGCTCTATATATCAAAGGCATCCCTCTCTGAACATCTAAGGACAGAAGGATCACAAGTTCTAAAACAATTTCAACAGAATTCACAATAGATCACTGGGATTGAAGTTTTGCCCCAGCTGTTTACTTTTCCTTTGCTGTGGAGACCATGGTCAGTGTCATGGTGCTATTTGCTCTTTACAGGCTTAAGTACGTAGGAGGTCAGCACAGGGTTATTGCTAAGAGATGACATTAAGAGGGATTTCTCTGTCTCAAAGCAGCACTCTACTTATCTCTATTAGAGAAGTTTGAAAAAGAAAAGAAAAAAAATGCATTTTTGAAATAATTTATATAATAATATCAATAATTGATATAATAATATCCATAATAATATGAAAAATATAGCAGTAAATAATTGATATAACAGGTAAGAAAGAGGCTGAAAACAGTTTTATAAATCCAAAGCTGTGGTCATAGATGTTATGCCCAAAGAATAGAAGCACAGGTTTGGGGTAAGCTACAAAAAATAGGGCAGGGGCAGGAGAGGGGAGAGAAAGGAATTCAAGTCCATGACTACCTTGACCTGTACTGACTGCCTCTGCTTCTCTTCTGAGTTTGTGGTAACAGTACTTGGTAGATGTAAGGCAGACAGGATGATTCAAGTCCCATCCTGGAAAACAAGATGCAAACAGGTATATGAATGGTTGTGTCCTTGCCTAACGAAAAGCAACTAAAAATTATTCCTAAGGTACTTTTGGAGACAGGGGAAAAGTCCAGGACTGTGCAAAAGGTTCATAATAGAACAGTGAGAGTCAATTCAGGAAACATTTCATACATGTCCTCTTTTTGCACAAAGTCTGAAGCCAAAATTCAGTTTTCATTTTCTTAAGTCATATCATGTTTACAATGTTACGGGAGAAAGGGAATTTGACTAAAAGCGTTCAGGTGACTGCCAACTATTACTTCCTTTTCCAAAGTCCCATTTTGATTATAAAGCTGCATCTTAGCTAGATCATCTAACTATATGCAGATTTAGCTTACACAAACTCTATGCTTCATCATCTTAGTTGCATCCTCTTTTGGATTCAGTCAAGTGGTATTTGATTTTTCTCTCATGAGAAAATCTGTGAGCACTTAAGAAAACCAGCCAAAAAATTAATAAGAAAACAAAGACCACAAGAATAAGAACGTATCTTAGGTTTTTCTCATCCATTTCATCCAGAGAGTACAATAAAAGGGAGAAATGAGCACATGAAGCATTAAACTAGATTTACACAGGAAGCTTTTGAAGCTTCCATCACTGAAAAACTTTAAGAACAAGTTAGATGAACTTCAGCCAGGAGCGTTAGCCTGCTTTAGAGAATGAGAATTCCCCCGATGATCTCTGAAGGTCTCTTTCTGCCCTATTTTCCTGCAATTTCTAGAATATACCCATTTACAAATAGTTAGGTCATCTAGGATGTCTTAAAAAAAAAAAAGAACCACAAAAAAACAAACCCCAACAAAAAGCTTACAAGTATACAAAACACTCAGTAAGACCCATTTTATTTATTTTCCCCTCCTCAGGATAAGTTATTCTCTTCAATCAAAAGATTCAGGGTTCCCATTAATTTCTGAGATGTTTATACAAGTATATGACCTTGTGTCTTGTATTCTAATAATAATTGATCTAAGTCACACAAAGGAATCTGCATGAATTCTTCAGTTTTCTTTATATTGACTTTCATATTCTTCATACTTCGTAGGGCATGTTCCTTGTCTTGAGAAAGTGGCTCTGCACAAAAAATAGCTTATACTTCAGAGCAGTTCATTCTTATTACTTCAACCTAATTTTGCTGTCATTTCCAAGTCTTTCTATGACATTGTGTTTATCTGGGATGATTTTCTCTATTATCAGATTTCAGCAGCTTTGAGGTGAATCATTTCAGTGAAACCTGACCAAGTGCGGGAGCTGCTAAAAATTATTTGCATTTTTTAAGAAGCTAGACAAAGAGATTTCAAAAAGCTCCTGCTGCAGCAGTATGTAACACTAGAAGCCTGTCTTTATGAGTATTCAGCTCACAGGTGGAGCGGCACGAGCAAGAATGGGACATAGATGAAAAAGTGCTGACAGATGGCAGGTATACCACCTTCTTTCCCACATAATGAAAGGGCTGTACAGCTGGAGGCACAGAACTAATATTAATTCATTTCTTTCTTTGTGAGGCCATGAAGGTTTTATTTTTCTAACACTTTATTTCCAGTGGACTTCATAATGACATGCAATTTATTTAAATCGCCTTGATTATTGAAGGTAAAAAGAGTACTGCCACTAGCATGCTATGAACCTAAAGCACATACGCCCATGCTAACAAGTATGTTGTATGAAAAGTAACTCAAGAACGTCTCAACTATTTAATGACACTTTCAAATTCCAGTTCAGCATTTCAAAACCCCAGTTCTGAGGAGCCTTAGCTAAAGATTTACATATGCTGTTACAATATACATTTCTTCTTGGTTTGTTACAGTTTATAGCAAACAAAATTCTTTTCCTTCCTTTTGTTCATCAGTTGTTTGCAAATAAACTTCTCTTAGCCGTACTATTTGATGAAAATGTTTATCAAACATTTTGAATTAATAATACCTGTCTGCATAGTTTTTGCAGCTACTCAAACAGATGCAGTCAAAATCTAAGCCTCACTTAATCAGAATAAGGATGGAAGAGTCTGAGACAACATGATTTGATTATTTGATTCTGATTCCTTCCCCTGGATCCTCATGAGAAATAGGAATTTGGAGGGTCAAGATGAATACCAACTTAGGGAGATATATATATACACATATATATTCAGTTGGATTGCACAAAGGAAGTCGAAAGTGATGGGTCCTCAGGTGACTGTCCTCTCTGGGCATCCTCCCCAGTACGGCAGGTGGTTCCCCCATAATATTTCTCCTACAGTAGTTATATAGTATTCATCAGGACCCACTCAAATTCCCTATGGGTAGTTCCTGCTTATAATGCTATTAGCACTGATTGGAGGATGTTTTTATAAGGGGCAGTTGTTGCACACTGGTTGCTGTTTCACTTTGTACCCACACATAATTGAGTAGTGCAAAAGAAAAAGCTACAACCAAAAGGTGAGGAAAAAGGGAAAGAAGGGGTGAGTCTCACACCAACAGCAATCATTTCGCATGAGAACTACCATATCACTATTGGAATTTTCAGGTGCGAGTCCATGAGAATAACAGCATGAGAACAGCCACAAAATGTGCTACTTTGGGAAGGAGGAAAAATATGAAATTATAGAACTTGTCTGGATTCCTTCCACAGTGCTAGCCAAATAATTAAACCTGAGCCAGGTGTCCCACAGTCTAGGGAGAATACAGGTCCCTACAGATCCCAAGCACCTGCCTTTCTATTCAGACTTTCTTTGATTTTCCGTGGGTTGTTTAAAACTCATGCTAATGCCATTGTGCCAAGGAAATGAGCAGAACCATTTCAAAGGATGTTTGACAAGGGCTGAGTCAGTGAGCTAATCTTTTCAGTGTGATTTATAGAATCAAATCCAGAATCTTTAAACCTGGTGGTATAAATGTTATCTTTGTACTCATGAAAAGGTGCAGATTCCTGACTCATCCAGGACATAAAGTACGTCTTTCATTTTTTTCTTCAAAGTATCATGACTTGCTCAATATTATATTATTTTTCAGTTTTAAAAGTTTTGAAGCAGAGAGCACTATATGCTGTATGCTGTTAATTACACAACACAAAATCAACACTTTATCCTATAGGGTCCGAAGTCATGTATAACCTATGTAACGAGGATCTGTAAAGTAAAAGTTCAAGAATAATGCGACCTGATTACTAATCAAAAAAGGCTGAGAGTGATCATAGATACTAGTAATAAATATTGGAATGTTTCCACCATGTTTAATGATTACTTTTTTTGTAGTCCAAATGTAGACAAACATATTTCTTATTTCTGATGTTTTTTGAAATGGAATCCATCCCTTCCCAGTCCTGTTTTCCTGATTACTTACTCACATTCTTTTCTTTCTCTTGTTATGGTTAGCATTCCTTTCCATTGTGATCACATAGATAACACTTATTAGGTATGTTTATTATTTGTACTTTAACAGAAAGTCTCAATGATCAGCAGTTAGGTATAAATTGATAAACATTCTAAAATTATAAAATATATTCTTCACCTTTTATTTAATGTCAAATAACACTTTAATTGCATATAACATAGAGATCCCAGAACTAAACAGATAAGAAGGTCCACAAAGGTGTTCGCTTGCATTAATATAACTGAAGTACAAGTTACATTTCTGTGTATATAGCACAGATTTAATTTTAACTGCAAATAGACATATTGTGAGGCAGGTTTTTTGTTTGCTTGTTTTTTGGTGGTCTTTTTTTGTTTGTTTGCTTGCTTCTTTTTTTTTTTTTTAAACCAGAAAATGACCTCAATATGGCAAATTGTGGTGGGGGGAGGTAGGAGGAACCTGTACTTTGCATATAATAATAAGTGTACATGATCATAAAAATCAGCAAAAACCTTACATAAGACTATGGTCTGAACTGTTTCTAGTTATTGAGGTTACTTGAGTTCAATTCTAGGTGACAAAAAGAATACTGTGGATTAAATAGAAGTCTTGTTTGAAAATGTATCACAACCCCTAGGCTTTTTCAGCTATAACTATGACATTAACACCTTGATTAATTGTCTCTCATTTTGTGACAACTGAACCACTCTCAAAACAGTGACCACAGGTCTGTGCCTGCTTCCTAAACAAAACCTGTTACCCTCCTGCCTTGCCCCAGGTACGCAGTCAGTGCACGTATCTAGACTCTAGAAATAAGGAGTATTGATATAACAACTGCTGTTCCTTTCCCAAAGTGACTCACTGCAGTGACTAAACAATGACTTTAAAAATCAAAGGGAAATAGAGGCGTTCTTTGTCCCTGCTGTATCCCTCTGCTTCCAGTAGGTATTTATCAGACGACTCAGAATCAAGGATTGGTAGAACTTAACCGAGCCAAAGTTGGAAAAACAGTTACAAGTTAGCCATCTGAGCTGATTCCAACCTTGCGACATTAACACAAACAAGCAAATAAATAAACAAAACTGAAGACAGTGCATTTCCATTGCTTTATACGGGTGAGTTTGGTCTCAAGTGCCCAATGCCTCCTTGGTATCACAGTGTGTCATCACTTAATGCCTGTGCATAGAGATTAGAAAACACTGGCATTTTCTTCCACTTCACAGAAACATAAATTCTCATTTCAGATGGAGGGTCAATGGGCAATGAAGCCTGAAAGGACAGCAGGGCGAGACAGCAGCAAGAGAAATAGGTGACAGCAGGAAGTAAGAGACAGCAGCTTGCCCTGGCCAGACGCTTGCTCCTCTGCTGCACCTTTTTTGTTATCTGACATACTACCTTCTGCAATCTTACTATCATTATGACTACCCTTCTTTTTTTCCCCCAAATAATCTGTAGGTTATCTAGGAATGGGAAAGTTCTACTTTTCTCTGAACTCTGGTACCGAAAAAGTGTGGATTAGGAAAAGGAAAAGGAAGGAATGAAATTTATGGTTAGTTCTGACAAGAAAGAGCTTTCTGTGGTCACTGAGCACGGCACAATCACTCTAAACAATGTATGATATGCCTTAATTTTTATTCCTAAGTGTACTAACATGCACGTCTACCCAGGCTGACAATTACTAATACCTGTAAACAATAGAGAATGTTGTATTATTTGTTGTGATTACATTTATAACTCTGAACAACCACTGATGGAATTGCCAAAGCAAGCAGATTTTATTCTTCCTCCATGTTCATATAGGCCTGATTTCCTCAGATGCTGACATTTTATAAATGTCATAGTTTATGAGGAAATAATAAAACCTCAGACAACACCACACAACAGTGACCTTTAGCTGAGGGATTGCTATAAGTTCTTAAGTAAGCTCAGTAAAGAAATTCGAGGTGAAAATTCAGGTTCTAGTAAGTAATTGAGGACTTCAAAGGTCACAGATTTAGCAGAAATTCTGTCCGTGAGTCAGAGCCAGCAATACCTTTTTTTTTTAACCTGTTGCTTGTGATTTAATTTTGCAAATGACTTGCTTTAGCTAGACATTATAAACAGCGTTGATTGAAACCTTGGAATTTTCTGTATTATTTGGAACTGAATTTGCTTACAGTGATCATTCTAATCAAACCTAACAGCATTTCCAGTATTAATGTTATTGCTTAGGAAGTAGATTTTTGTGGTTATGTTTCCATGACACTATTTCTGGCAGATACTTAACAGGTACATGTTTCCATTTAATAAGCTACTCCCAAAACATAGTTAGAGAAAAATGTGTTTTGTTCATGTTTAGAAAAGATTATCAGAACTGTTTTGAAGACATTTAAGTGCTATCACAGCTTGAATAGATGTCTTGAAACTTGAGGGTGCTATCATACCTTGGATCAGTCTCTTCAAATTTAAGGAAGGGTTCCCCACTACAAGGAATATCTATTGCTCTTTCCATAAGAAAGCACCCAACAGTTAAGTTATGGGTCTCCAAAGGGTGCCATCCACCCCCCCTCTCCAAAACAGGAAGAGAAAACCCAAAAGGTTCCTCCATGCTCAGAGGTTTATTTAATTTTGGGAACTATATCATTTGGAGTTTCTATCTTTCCTGACAGTGCTCAATCCTACCACATCTTCTAGGGGCCTATGCACATGTATCCCAGAAGAATTACACAGGTGGTTATTCTCTAGACTTCAAGAATTGAGCAGAGTGTATATCAGTGTAGTTCAGTTTATACTGGCCCCCAAAAAAGGGACCTGAACTGAACAAACAATGGCAACGTAGTTAGATTTTTCTAAGACAGATATTAATCCGTATCTCATTGCTCAAAAAATTACATCTGAAGCTGCATGAAATATGAAGCTATAATAATCAGAAGCACAATGAAAAGCCATCTAAACAATTAATACTTAAGCCAAAAATGAGTATGTGTAGAAAAACAAGAAATAAAAATCAGTATATTTAAGTACTTGATAAAGTGTATTTCACAAGTAAGTCAATGAAGTGCAGACTTATTGTAAGTGCAGTGATAATACTATAAAGGCAGAAATAGTCACTGGTTTTCTGTGTGCTGCATTTGAAATAAAAGCAGGAAGAACTAGACAAGCCCTGTGATGCTGTGGGAATAGAAACTTTGCTATAGGTAGCACAAGTGGCATGAGACAGCTTCTTCCAAAATTAAGTATTACTAATCCTGGAAAAAAGCTGAGAAGATATCCAATGTAAATTACATATGTATGTTGCAACAACAAAATTTCATAGAGATCGGTGACAGTGGAAAATGTGAATGACAGGTTACTGCTACAGGAGAGTTTTAATTGGTTCAAATGCTCTGAAAACTACAACCTGTGGTTTAATACTCCTGGGAAGAGAAAACTTAAGCTGTATCTTTGGGATAGAATAATACTATACAACAGGAAGTTTGAAATATACTCAGAAGCTATCCTGGATAATCACTTTCACGTGAGCTCATACGACAGTTGTATATCTTTAAGTGTTATTGAAATTCTGAATATATGTTAAAAAAAGAGATGTTTTCTTGCCTGTTGTGGATGGGGTCATGCACTTAACTCATAAGAGAGAAGCTACAATATACATTATTGTTATAAAACAGTGAGTAAACAAAGTTCAATGGTAAATGTGGCAGTGGTTTAACAAGATTTGATGGCAAGGTACACTTGTTTATTTACTGCATGGAGGACAGGGTCAGACAAAACTGTCAGGGAAACCTTCCCATTGAATCACGAGGTTCAGAAAGGACCCCCTTGCTTTCTAAACTCCTTCTCAGAGAGGAGTCTAGATGCACCTGGATCCAATCCTAGACTTGGTCAGTGGTTTAGGTCTAAAGAAATATATATGCACAATCACTCTTAAGATATCATCTTAGTGAAGCTTCAAAGTTTAGGATATTACTAGTCACTTTCTGAGGATCTGTTGTGGCAAAGAATCTCTCAACCTTGAGGAGTAACCTTGAGAGGCAGCCCTACTCAAGGGGTAATCCTGGCGTGCAGCCCACTGCTGTGCAGGAGAGATCAAAGGGCTCTTGAACTACTCACTATTTATGGGGGTAAGATAATTGAGTCATAGTCATATACGCAAACCAAGTGCAGATGTTAATTTCTTCCAAATTTGGCTTGAGTCAGACAGTGACCAGCAGTGTGGTTAGGTGGGTGCATTGCCACAAATTAGCCCTTGGCTAGTGTGTTGTTATCTGTCTCCCTCCGAATCCACTTTGACCAGATGCATCCATCACAACTTCCACTGGTGGTTATCGCTTGATCAGGGTTACAGGAAAAGGTCGGGTCAGGACAAAGCGGGAGCGGGAGGGAAGCACACCATCACACCTCTATAGGCACCACCTTTACACTCCAATCAAGACTTCTAATAGATTCATTCCACACTTTCAGAAAAGAAGGGGCAATACAGAATATAGTACAAAGAAATAATTCACATTTGTCTTCGTCTAAGGTTTAAATGAACTCAACTCCAGTCCTAAAGCATCTTGATCACAATTGCTGAAATTCCCCAAATCCCCACAATCAACAAATGGTGCAATTGTTTGATCAAAGTCTGAAGCAAGCATTTTGTTGCAAAGTCTGCCACCTATTAAATTACTATCATGCAGGTACCATGTAAAAATATGAGCACCTGCTAGAATGGTATGAATGGTGATATCCCTGACGCATACACTTAACAGTACTGTTAAAATAGTAATCATTTTGTAATAGAAGAGGAAGCATTTGAGTAGTTTGGCACTCCTACTCCAAAAAACTATAGATGTTACTTTTGGTGTGAGCACTGTGGAACTCTCAAAGTAGCACTGCATTTAGGTAAGAACTGGGAAGTCAGGTTAAAAACTTTTTTTTTAAAAAAAATATTTCTAGCACACATAGAAACATCTAAGTAGTAGGTTACTTGGTAGCTCCATACAGAATTTTTATCATGTTGGTGAATTAATGCATTCTCTAAATATTGAAGAAAAACCCCAACAGTTGCTTCGCTATACCTGTCTGTGAATTACAGTAGCACTATTTTGTAACACCATTTATTACAAAATATCACAAAACCATCAAACTTGTCAGCTTCTTGAGTCAGATACAATAATCTCCTAATGCCTGAACTGTAGAAAGAAATTTCTTTAAAGCTTCTAATTGTGCTAAAAGTTCTTCTTCTAAGTCTTTCGCCATTCAAGTTTCATGAATGTCAGTTTGTTCAAATTTATTAGATCTTGGGTTTTTGTCAAAAGCCTGGGTTCAAGATTAGAGGGCTTTTGTATGTCACTGCTGAGTGTATCCCAGGAAAATGACATATCATTATATCTCAGTCCTTAACTACCAATATATATAATTTATTTCAGAATAAAAGATTCATCGGAAATAGCTAAAACTCAGAGAACATGAAATCATAGGTTTTCCTGTTAATAACAGGAACTCTTGTACTCACATAAAATAATTTGAGAGGAAAAGACCTATTTTGTATCCAGATATAACTATATAACTTTGTCTCTTCCTTAAATCTTGAAAAAGAAATTTGTAGTTACTGTTAAATACTTTTAGATGTCAAATCCCCACAAAGTTATCATTATGAAATAAACAACATTGCTACTGATAAATTATAAATGCTTTGCCAACATAAACCTGTATTTTTTTAATTTAATATGCAATGATGATGAAAGACAGCATGAGATTTATCTCTACAGATTTTGCAGTGACTCATTAAATTTGTTAAAAGTTAATCTTACTGTCATAGCAAAGAATATTTTGAATACACCTTGCACATCAAACACCAGTTCATATCTTCACATTTTCTACAATAGTATTTTGCACTTATATTGCACCTCCTACAAAAATAAACTTTAGAAGACCTTACATACACTGTTGAAGTTAAGTTCATAAAACAACTGTGACTGAATACAGTAATTGCTGGGTATTAGAAATAAGTAAGACATCAGATTTCATATGCAGAGCATCATGTGGAAAATATTAATTAGAAATTATTAGGAACTTAATCTGAGGGTTGTTTAGGAAAGGTCAGTCAAAACTATTTCAAAGAGGAAATGGAAAGAATATGGATGTCTCTGCCCTTCCCTCTTCCATCATTAAGCACTAATTATGAGACATGATTAAGCAAAGTGTTTGAAAACCTGCAACTAGTTGATCACTTAGTCTGTGCAGCAGAAGGTTAAAGACTGTTCTGCATTAGACTGAACCATCTAATGAAATACTCTGATGAAGATTTTGCACAATGGGAATCTTGTTCTTGAAAATCCTTAGAGATTTAATTCTCCGCTGTGCGTGGATTTTTTTTTCTAAAGAGAGAAAATGATGAATCTCTATATAAACCCTAAATGAACCCTAAAAACCCTAAATGAAATTAGCATTGTAAGGTGCTGGGATCAAGAAAGTTAAATTCTCTTTTCAAGATTCACTAGTAAGAGAACCTGTTCAAGGTATTTCATTATTGCTTCATCAAGACTGAGGGGGGAAAATACCTTGTTCTCATTCTTGAGGAAATCTTGCTTTGCAAAGTTTTGCTGCAACAGCAGAGAAACACTCTGAAGCAGGATCAGGGAGGTTTGAGTTTTGTGAATGGGCCATTGAGAGCTCTCTAGGTGGGGAGATGGATGTCTGATATACAATTCCTGTTAGGGCTTCTGATCCTGTTTCAGAAGGCTGCGGACACAAGTGGGGATCTCTGCCTATCTCCTCGCTGATCCTTTAAATCCTTCACAGCTTCAGTGATCATCTTTGAGGGTGACTTTGAGAAGTTATTGTTGTTCATAAGAGTCAACGGGTTTCATTGCCCAGTGCATTAGAGCTTCTTTTTTATTGCAAACGAGGCACAAACCAACTGTCATGAATATTCCCTAGAAGTAACCTCAGTAATACTTCTGGCTGTAACAACTTCCAGCTGTATCTTCTTCCGCAACAACTTCTAGCTGTGGCCGCGAGAAACACAACCAAAGAAAAAAGGATGCAGTTTGGACTCCTTCCTCAAGAAAACTTTTTAAAAGAGGAATGCCTTCTACGGCCTGCTACAGGACTGTAAGGTAGACTTCAGTCTACTCTACTGACATCCACCACTGGATAAGTGCATGGTTCACATTTGCTGAGTCTGTGAAAAAGCAATCACTACATAAACCTTTTGACGTTCTTGATAGCTGCCAATCACAAATCTCATGCATTAAAGCTACCTCAGATCTGATGCTGCCTTCTTCCTTCCAAATCTGCTCTCTTCTTGTACCAAGCTAGAGATTTAAATCAGCTCTTCCAATGCCATGGTGTATATTCAGTTATTTCTCATGGGAGTTACTAATTTGTACATAAAATATGTAAATATTTAGAAAGAAAGGCTAATCATCAAAATGGAAATGTGTGCTGCTGTCCTGTCCTACTTCCAGATGCAAGGGAATGTTCTTGAGTTATTTTTAATTTTTATTTTTGATACAGTAAGCAAATAAACAAACCAAAGCAGTTCAGATTGGCTTCCATTTGGTAACAGTTACCAGTTTAGATGTAAAACTGAAGAAAACTAAAAAACGACGAATAAAACTATCTGCACAAACTGAATGTCAATTTTTGAAAAAATATATCGTAAGCTTTTCAAACCACTCCCTCTATTACAAAAATACCATAATTAACTCTCTAAGATTAAAAGTTTTATTTTTAAAAAAGTTTGGTTTAAAGCTTGAAAACACAGATGAAGGTTTTTTCCATTGTTTACCATTTCTTTACATCTTACTTCAACCAGTAAAATACTTGCCAGTTAACTACTATAGACTCATCAATACTAATCTATGGAAAAAGGGTATTTGAGGAGCAGTCATGCCCCTGGCACATAAGTTCATGCTCAGCTTACTCATAGTTTATGAGGAAAAGAGCCTTCAATGTCTCACAAGTGCAACAACCCTCTTCAGCACATGTTATTTTGTTTGAGACAGTGAGATTACTCACAGCTTCAAATGCACTGCTGGAACGGTCACTTCTGTCAAACATTTACAATTATTTCTTTGAATGACATTCACAGATAAACCAAAAAATATAAAATTGCCAAATCAATATAAAGTTTTAAAAAAACCCTCAGCATTTGGTTAAGAGGTTTCAACTGCTGACAGCAGAGAAAATTACTTTTTTTTTTTTTGAGAAGTACGTCTCTCTGTCTCACAATTAAAGGCTTGTATCCCATCTTTCCCTCCAAAATCTGTTCAATATTTCATATTTACAGATTTTTCCTTAAGCCACATTTTAACATGTAGGGCTGTTTGGAGAAGAAGGATTTCACTTCACTAAGATTTTGAGATCTCAAAATATGGTTTTGTTCTGATTCTAAACCAAAACTTTATAAAGTCCATAAGGGAAATGCATTTATCTGAAGACAAAAACAGTTTTGCCAGAAACAGTTCGTATTTTAGATTTCTTTTTACTTGGTATTATAACAAAAATTTTTATTAAAAAATAGTCAATATTAAAACTTGCTCTAAAAAAGATATACTGGTTGTAACAAGTTTTAAAACCTGAGGTTGCCAGGGCTTTTTTCTCTTTTTTGTGTGTGTTTGCTTTTTATTGAAACAAAGTTCTCAGAATAAAACCCTGGTTTAAATCAAATATTTTGGTTTCATTTGAGCAATATATTCTCACAAAAATAGCTCTGTTGCTTTTTCTGTCTTTATCAGAAACACTAGCCATAGGTTTTTTGGACAGTAAAAAGAATTGGCTAATCTAGGCTGCTCTATACAAATGCAGCCACAACACCTGTGCACTTGTTACTTGCCAGACTGCAGTGATTTATAGGGTTTTTTTTTATGGGAAACCTGCATATACCCTGAAAAAAAAACGTCCTCTGATCTGTTGGTTAAACTCTGGCTGATTTCAGAGGTCCTGCAAGAATTCACAGGTATGGGATCTCTGGAGAAGCTTCCAGTTTGGACAAGCTTTGAACCAGCCTGACAGGCTTAACACAGACAAAGTTACTGTTAGTTCTTTCCCATTTTTCTTAGATATTTTGGAAGTATCATAGTGTAAATGTTAAAGCAGACAGAGTGCTACAAGAAAAACATTTTTCTGTTCCACACACTGCAATACTGTTATTACATTGATTTTTCCCAGCTTCCTATGTTCCTGAAAACACTTCAACTCATTCATGTTTTAAACATCACACTACCTACTCTTCTGAGTGACAAGTCTTTCCCCCTGCACATTCCCTATTTGACTTAATACAAAAGTATAATTGGCACGAAGACACTAATAGTGGGAATGCCCTTTCAATAAGATATCTTAACGTATTTTAAAAGTTTTTAAAAGTTTATTTTGTGGAACTTAGCAGTATCTACATATATACTACTTATTATAAGAATATCTACAGTTACCCCTTCAAAACACACCTTGGATTCTTTGGCTATTATTCTGGGAGCATCAGACAGTGATGTACATACACTTATATTTACTGTGCTCCATTACCAATGCATTTGGGTATACCACAGTCTTTTTATTTATTTGTAAACCTTCTGCAAACTCAGTAATTCCAGTATAATGGATCGTACGCAATAGACCTTGGTTCTGTATAAATAAATACATCAGTTCAAGCCCTTAAACAGCAACACACAAAACCTAAACACATGCTTTCTGAATTAACGAACACATCTGTTCACTCTAGAATTATATACAAAAAAGAGAAATTACAAAAAGTTAAAAACTTTGAGTAAAATTATAAGAGAACTTTTTTTCAAATGATGATTAAGCATCTTTCTTCTTGCAGGAAATGTTCACTAACTCTTTGCAACTGCGTATGGGAATATTACAAAGATCACAGTTCTCTCAGTACCATCCACCAAATCATACATATTGCAAGATCAGCAAGCAGTAAGCAAAGTGTCCTCCTTCAGGTCTGTCTCTAGTTGGCCATGCATGGATTTCCAATGTGAAACCTAGATTACTTTTTTTTTTTTTTTGAATCATTGGAACTTTGTTAGTATCAGCTGTGCTGTCTCCTCTCAGACCAAAATATTTACACCAAGAGAGGCTAAGACCCATCACTAAAATATTAAATACTTGGAGACTCTGCTGTAAATCAGGAAAACTTTTCCTTCCTCTACTACACTTCATGTAAAGATTTATAATGTGCCAATAAAAAGATTCTGAATAGACAGCGTGAAGTTCCCCACAGCAACTTTTTAAGATTTACCTCTTTATCCACAACAACCTAGAGACAGAGGATGCTACATTTCCACATAGAGGTACCTGACGAAACATGAATAATAGGGTCAGATTCTCTACTTCCACTGTTCTTCCAAGGCAAAGAATTTTTCTTCATTCAAATTACTATTTCTCCCTAGTATACTTCCTAGTATACTTCTTCCCTAGTATACCTGTCCATCACATTTTCTTCATATGCCTGCCTAGGACTTCTTCAGAAATAGGTGTTCCTCTTTTGTTTGGCTGCTGTCTTGCACTTTGGGAATGTTCTCCTGAGCTGTCTTTGATTTTTGCAAAGTTTTCTTTTATACCATGAAAAAAAGCCTTGAAACGATATTACTGTCCCAAATTGAATAAGCAGGACCCTTAAAAAAGGGCTTCCAAAAGTTGTTTCTCTGTGGCATCCTTATAGGTCTGTCACATACTACCAAACATTTGCTGGGTAGATGATGTAACCAACTGTATTAGTAGAGCTGACTGAAAGAGCACACATACATATGAGCTATGTAGGGCCCTACATGGTTCCAAAAAGAGTGGTTGCTTTGTTCTTTACTACTAGGAGTTAGTTAATACTGGATTGCTCCTACAGCTTCTCAGCAGCTCTTGACCTGGGTTTTATTTTTAGTCGACGTCTTACAGGGCACACGGTTCAAATTAAGATGTACTATTCTTATGTTTTAACATCTAGCAAGTACCAGAGGACCATTAACTGTATAGTTATCTAGTTTATGACTTAGCACAGCCAAGCGGTGAATCGCATTCTTCCCTTAGTAGATAAGGAAGATGGTAAAGAAGGAGACAAGGGCTGCTGTTGAATTTCCATTTCAGCCACCTGGGAGTCAGAGTGAAGCTAGGTTTCACACCTCTTAGAGAAGAAACACTTAATTCTTCAGTCCACTTATATAACTTAGGGTGGTTACCTTGCTTTCCACCATTTTCCTGTGTCCAGTTTCACAGTGGACTAATAAGTCAGTCTGTGACCTTAGTCAGTTATTTATCAGATTCCTAATGATCTGGTAGCTTCACCTAGGGGAAGCACAGAGTGAAGTCTAACATTGCAGTGCCCTGAAGGATGCAGGTATTGTAGGTGTGAAAATCGAGCATTTTGTTAATTGGATATTAGGTGAGCATGAGCAGGCAGAACAGAAGATGTGCGGGTATACAACTAGTTGGGAAAAAAGCAGTCCTGCTTCTTGAGAATGAATTAGAAACGAAGAATAGTGGAACTTAATTTGATTACTTTGTTTTGAAGGGCAGACACTTGTCGTGTTCTGAAATTTAGGCCTAACAACTGCTTTGACCCCTATTTTAACCCCGAAACAATCCTGAGAAAATAGATTAACAATATTCCGAGCCAAGTGAGAGTCATATCTTATGAGTCCCCAGAGACATTTGGGAATAGGTATAAAGTCCTACTCTGTCAGGCAATCTCCACGGCTAGTCTTCCTAGCTGGAGGGAATGCTACTTTTGAAGGTGTTCAGCCCTTCCAGGCATCTCAGTCACAAGTTCCGTTAGAAAGCAGGATAATAATGCTGTTTTTCTGTAGTTTAGGAGTGATTTGCTCCACGAGATGCCACAATGTGACAAAGTCTATTGAAGAGAAGATAAATTTCAGTTATCAAGATAGCACCTGTAATCTAAATAGCGATTAGTCACTCCAAAAGCTCATCAGTTACATCCTTGGAGTTAGAAGTAAATTCAGAATGGTTTTGATGAGATCCAGCGTGTCACTACATGGGAGGAGAATTTTCCTCTATTTCTGAAGGACCATGAGTGCACTCTATGGCCACTCATTTTAATTATGAGAGGTACTCATTGCCTCAGGAACAGGAATCTTATTTCTCCATAGAAGACAAGGCAGGTTCCAGTTAGCTTCAGAGAAAATGATTTTATGTCATTAACGTTTTTATCTACATAGTTTAGGCTACTTTATTTTATTACACATAAACTAAAATATAACAGGTTTCACAACACTTGTATAGAGCAGTCACAAATCTTTTTTTAGTCAGATTAATGAGAGATTTTATGAACGAAAGAGCTCATTTAGGGATTATGTCTGAGACTATTGCAAAGTCTTGTCTATGCAAGTACATTAAAGGTGATAAAATATTTAGAATTACTTTAACGAATCTATTCTTATCTCTAAAAGAAAAGAAAGGGGGGCAATTCATGCAGTTAGTGCTTAGTGGAAAAGATTTATGTGCTGATACATGTTGTTTTGTTAACCCGCTTCTAGTTAATTCATTATGTATTATTGAAAAGCCTCTCACAAGATGCAGTAAAAGAATTTCTCCTGGAAGCCAGGCAAAAGAGTAGAGGTGCCCTGGTTTTATACTACTGCCAATATAAACCATGCTTCTCTGTGTCATCTACTATTGTGCCATCAACCATTTGTCATCCCTGTCTTTTACAGAAGAAGGAAAATAATAATTTAAGGTATCCTTAAAGGTCTCACACCATTCCTTCCCTGAAATAGCCCAGCCCCTGCTTTCTTGAAGAATCCAATGTTAATTGCAAAAGACATGACTCCTATTTTTAAGTTACTCCATTTGCTCACAGAATTTGGAAGTTCAGTGAGTAAAAACACACCAAAAGAATTGAAAGAGTATTTCACTGCACTTTTTGTCATTAGAGAGACTCAGTTTTTCTCTGATGGGTATTATCAGACCTCTTGATGACCATAGTTCTGTTTTTCTTTATTTCCATAACCTTCTTACACTGTGCAAAAACTGCAGATAAAATAGAGGGCACATTAATTTAAGTGAGAGTGGTTTCTTCATTAGCTCTGGTGAAAGAATGATACTTTTTTTCATTAGCTTCAGTGATGGTGATTGCATTCTAAAGCAGATTTTACTGGAACAACTTCAGCCAAATTCACTTGTATTTTAACTGATAAAGACTGGAAAAAATCTGCTTCTTTTCCTCCCATCTGGCCCATTCTTTTTCATCAATGTATTTTCTGGTGTTGTAAAGCCATACTTCCTCTTTTTTTTTTTTTTTGTTTTAAGTATATTTATCCCCTATTTTTATTGAATTTTACCAGTGAAGCATGGTAGACCAGATTTTCCATCCCAACATTGCTGGATTCTCCTCTATTAATATGAATTACTCTTGAATTTTTGTGCTAGTATCAGATACAATGTGGCAGACAGGTCTTAATGGTAATGAAAAACATCTTTTTCACATGAGAGTGAAGCATGCTATATCATTAAAGCGAGGGACAGAGAGTTAAATGATCTGGGTCATCAAGCAGCTATAGGCAAATAATTTAGAACAGCCTTCCCTAACTTTAGTTAAATCAGACAGCCAATTTAGATTTCACATATGTAACATCCATGAAAATCAGATCAGTCATCTGACGTGCCCATATCTGAGTTTATCACACATGCTTTATGAGATAAGTGTTAAAGTCTCTGTGACACTTTTTCTCTCTGTCTAAGATTAAAAATGCTTTGGTTCTTTCACAAAAGTGTATAATAAGGCTTAACTAATTAATTTAATATACCACTATTACTAAATAGTTAAACCTCTTAAAGATCCACTGATGAAAGCTGCTAATGAAAACACTATCATTAAGAAGCTGGTGCTAAGAAATGTGTAAGTCATGGTAGCAATAGCAAGTGGTTCTAATGAGGTCATAACATACCTCTTTTACTTTCTTATTGGGTATAATAATCCATTTGGATTGGAAAAATAATAGTAACAGACATTTTTTCTTCTATGATTATAAGCAAAAAGTGTGAAAAGATACTGTCCATCCCATTGCTGCAAATTCTGACAGTGAATGGCTGACAAAATCCTTTTAGTAATTGCATTTCCGTCTGAAAGAAGGCATTAAAGGTTTAGAAATATTAGAGTAGAAACTGATTTAGAGTTTAACATTATCCTCTGACCTACTACATGTAATGACTAACGTGGTTTAAGATTAGAGGGCATGTCCAGACAGGATGTGGAAAGGTTATATTTGAATGATGCAGCATTTTTACTTGCTGACTGTTAGAGGCAGATTCCACCAGAAAGAAACCTCCACTATCTTTTACACTGCTTGGCTCCCACAAAGGTGTAGTTGTACAGAAAAAACTGCATTTTCTACCACTTTATTGAAGTGTCACAGGAGTTTTTACCCAATTTGTGACTTTTAAAAAAATTAGCTAAGACTACCTGCCACCATAAAGAGTCTGGTTTTTGCAAGTTTTAAATTCAAAGCTGAACAACTAAGGTCCGCCTTTTACTTGCAGTACTCCTCATTTAGCAAACAAAGACCTCATCCATGCCCTATGGATCAGTCTGGTCTCAAGCACGTTGTGCTCATGAGTTATCAGTGTAATCACGTCTGCTTATTATTTTACAAATCCCCACAAAACTGAAGAATATCACGGATGAACCAAGACAGTGAAGACAATGAACTTGATCAGAACTTCAGAACTGGATCTCATATTGGAAAGCCTTTGAGGCACAGGCCAAAGGTGACTCCAGGTCACTTTTTTTTGTCTTTGCTGCACCAAGACAGCAGAGAAGCCATTCCTCAGTTTTATTACCAAAGAAAGAAATGAAAAATTTTAGGCTTGGAAAACAAACGCAAAGGTTGCAGCAGCTACTTTTTGGGCTAAAAATACTTCTTGGAAGCTAACCAGTACCTAATTTCCGAGGACATTAAAAGCAAACCTTTTTATGTGAACTCTATTTCTTTTCACTTTGGAAAAAAAAAAAAACAAACCCCAAACTTTTTGTCAAACCAATTCATTTATATGAAAAGATTCTCAACAGCTAAAAGCTTTGTGATGTACTTAGCACATCATGAAGGCACAGTGGTACTTGTTTATAGCGTTGCAGATGATTTTGCTGTTTACTTTCCAGATCACCACTTCCACAGAAAATTCACAATGACTATTGCATTATGTAAAACTGTGTTCAATAAAACCATTTTTTGCATTTTTTTCTAATGTACATTGGATTTCATTAATGTAAAATCTGTAAAATAATGTCACATCATTAATTATATTTCAGTGTAATCAATTCAAATACCATATATAATTAGAAACTACAGAAGTGAAGCAGTATTATTCTCCCTGGCTGAGATTGGTCTACTCTGTCGCAGCTGAACCCAGCTTAAATCTTCTCAGATGCAAATAATATTTAAGGATACTTTCTTGAGAAGTGCTATAGTCTACAAGGATTTTTTTTTTTTTTTCCCCCTCAGGATCATGCAACATTTAGTTAGAACTACTGTAATCTACCATCTTAAATGATGCCATATTGGAAACCCACATCAGACAGTAGAGGGAAAATATGTCACTGTTTCATGATCCTTTATCTTACATGGTGGACTGGATTCCCTGAAAATTTAGCTATGTAATTTTATTTTAAAAGATGGTTGAATGGAAAAGGTGCTCTGAAAAAAACAGACATGTCACCCATAGAAAAAAAAGCAGCTGACAAGAAAAAAGTCACCATAAAGTAGCAACTTTGCTTGTGTAGTGAAGTGCTACATCTGCAAGGCAAAGGCATCGCTAAGACTTCCGCATCTAAATAGGAGAGAACTTTTCTTCCTATAAACTGAGGGTGAACAAGTTGCTGTGTAACATCTTTCACTAACGGAGTCACTGGAAAGCATATTAACAACTAATACATATGCTGTTACCAGATACAATGTGCACAGACCTAAAGTAGATTAAAAGAATCCTTCTGTCAACAGTTCATGATCTGAGCATGCAAGGCAGAAAGAACACCCTTTTTTCCAGTCAGGGACTTGTTATCCTGTTCTTTACATTGTAAATATTCCCGAGTACAAACCAGCAACGGTTTCAGTACTGCCTAGACTACTCAGAGATGATGGTTTGCACGTGATAAGCCACTGTCATAAAAAATGTACAAATTCCAGACAAGATAAAGTAAGGAGATAGACTGAAAGCTGAGGAAGGTAAGAGTCACACAGCATAGCATCAGCAGACCGTGCTGGAGATTGCTACCTCCTTTACTTAGCAGGATCTCCTGTTTTACAAGCCAGTAGTGTCTTTCATAATAAGCACTTTATCTTCTAACCTTAGCAGCAAAACTACAGCAGAGCAGTCCATCCCCACTCTTCCCAGCATTCCAGTGAGTGAGAGTGTTTAAAAAAAAAAATAAAAAAATCACAGTTCTGGATGAGAGACAATTTAGAACACTGAAGTGGTTAAAGCTGGAAAATAGAGTATCATGATATTTTTGCAAATTGGTTTTAAGAATCCAAAGGCTAAGTTCAGGTTGGGCTTTTTTTTGTTTGTTTTGGTTAGGTTTTGGGGATTTTTAAATATAAACTTGCAGTAAACTTCTTTCACTTCTTGGTTAAAATTTACAAGTAGGACCTTACATTACTTCTGGCACAGGATAACAACACATGTGAGGACATAAGGGAACATTAGTGAACAAGTGCAAATCCTAGGATTTTCAATCACTTGAACGGACAGCTGTCAGCTCAAATACAATATCAGTTAAAACCAACTGCTGCAAGTATAATTGAAAACATAAACTTCATGAAGGAGATCACTGTTGTAAACAGCTGTTCTCCAGAGCTCTTGTTAATGGCATGCAAACCTCCTGAAGGAAAAGCAGGACATCCTTGAAACAATTCTACCTGTGACAAACTTCTATAATAGAAACAAGTCATTTACTCACTCAGAAATGCAGACTGACAGACTGGATCCTTCAATGACAGCTTTGACTCTGGTGTTCTCTTCTAGAGCTCAGACAACGTGTCATAAACTTAAATGGAATAATGATTACATCACTGTGTTGAAAAGCCTACATTTTAGTATTTTTTTTTTACTTCATATGAATACAACATTCTAGTAATAAAGTGGTCATACTCACTTTGAAAATCATACAGTCAGAGGCTTAGACTCTACAGTTTGCAGGGAAACCTGTGAATCCACATAACTCTCTTGATCCTAGGTAAAGAAAATATGCTGCAGGATCACTCCTGCAGCCTACTTCCAGGCAAACATCTGTGACCACAATGACAACAGGGATGTGACAGCCAAACAAGGCTACCTCTGGTTGCAGCTAAAGAAATGAATAGGAGGTTGGCAGAAGGTATTTAGATGATATTTTGATGTATTGAAGTGGATTTGATTCCATAATTAAAGGCTCGCTGAGCCTTTACATATTATATTTTAGCAGTCACTTTGCTGAAGCGGTTAATAGAACTGGTAAGGAAGGCAATGAACCAGCTTAAATATTAATGGAAATCATCCCTGGATTTTCAAGACACAATAATCGTAACAAAGATGCTTCAAATGTTCAGTTACAGAAATCTCAAAATGACAATAATCGGACAAACACAGTTGCCTTACAGTACAAATGCAAGTTGCAAATGCACTTCTCTAGAAAATACAGTTATAAGAAAAAAGGCCTGTTGGATGATTTACAGTAACGCCTAGCAGACTCTGTACATCGACTTCATGCAGTAGTTTCTTAACCTTCACTAATACCTAAAGACACATAAACAAAACTAACTAATTGTGGTAAGGAATTTACAAAGTGGAGACCAAACACAATTTTATGTGTTGATTACACCAAAACCGGCTCTATGTTAGTGATGTGCCAGCCCTAGAATTGACAGTCACTTTCTGCAGTAAGATGAATGCTAAGTGCCTTCAAATCATCATATTTAGTCAGCTTAACATCAAAATATGGTGTGACAATTTCACAACGGCTACATCTCTCAGTATCCAAATACTGGTTAAGCACATCCAACAATCATGACGTGAAACAATTAGTTTCATAGAATTAGAAGTGTGTCTTTGGATTCCTTTATTTCTTTTGAAAAAATAAAGAAAACAAACCCCAACAAACATCTCTGAGAAGAAAGGAAAGAAAAGAAAAGAAATAGGTCAGATAGAAAGAAAAGGAAGATTGATTGTAATACTAAAAATTCTGGCATAAGGCAATGTGTGTTCTAAAGCAGGTCAGGACCTGCAAATTAAAATTCCTGTTCTGTTAGAAAAAAGTATCTGCATCTTTACAAATTTGGCTACTTCGTTTTTTAAGAGTTAAAGAGCTTTCTTTGCACTTTAACTTAGTGAGAATATAAATATATAATTAAAAGGGGGGTGGAATACTTACGTTGGTATTGAACATCATACAGAAAGCTAAGCCTGAGGTGGAACCACTACATGTGGGGACTGGGCCACGAGACAGGAGAACACTGACAAGTGAGTGATGCCCCATCCCCTTAGGTCCACGGGGCTGGTCCACACTGGAAGAGGAGTTGAGACCTAGACTGCTTTATGTGTGTAGTATGCAAGTGCCATAAAGTAGGAATAACTAAATTGATCCTTAAACCAGGAGATTAGCATATAAAGTTTAGCTTGAACATCACTGAATATTGGGGGTTTAGTCCCATGGCCACATAACTGGCCAGCTGTGGACTCACATACTCTTAGAACACCCAAGCTGAAACGAAACCAATACAGTTTCTCTGGACCTTTCATAATCTACAGAGGATGCTTCATGTTGTGCCACAAATTTTAGGACTGAAAAAAAATAAGATGCATGTAAAAGGAAATTTATTCTGATTAGACAAGAAGAACCTTGATTTTCATCTTTAGCTAAAGAATGTTTTAAAATGAAGATGATACAAAAGTAAAAGTTCATAAATCTGGATTCAGAATAACAATTTTCCTCACAATGATCCACAGATAGTTGAAAAAAAGTCATTTATTTCAATAAACTGTAAAGTGGGCTTGAGTACATTTGTTGGTAATAAATTTCACTCTATGTATTTCTATAGATATGCATCTTCTTTATCTATATTTTTATATATTCAGAAGATGAAAGAGCTGGGAAATAATACTTTCTACATTTTTTCCCCATTCTTTTTCTCTCTCTTGTTAATCAATTTGCAGTGATCTGTTTTTGACTATGAAAGTATCACCTTATTTTTCTCCAATGAAATTTTATTTCTGCATATGGTCTCACAAATCTGGAGTGGGTAGGGAAGACTAACTGAATCACCAGTTCGGAATGCAAAAGACTCTCAGACATGCTAGGGCCTAATGAAGACCCTAAGTCTTAACAGGAACGGGATTTTTTGTTGCCTTTCAGGAATTATTTCACAAATGAAACACTCAAACAAATAGGCCACACAAGTCCAGAGATGATTTTTTTTTTTTCAAATCTACTGCCTGTTTTATATTCCAAGAACAGAGAAAATAGTATTTTTGCTTATGAGTTGGCAAAGCTCCCGGTATAATAGGAATATAAAAGCGAAATGTACACTCTTCCCCTGAGCACTGGGTTTTGCATAACGTGTTTTACATATTGAGCAATACTGACAAAGTGATATTTTTAATCTCCCCACAAAATACAGACTAGTGTTCCCAGGTGCCCCATGAGCAGCCTTTACTTGAGTAGTTCCATTAACATCATTGGAATTCTACACGCATAGATGGGTATAATTCAGATCAGCTGATCAGAGTTTATTTTTATATGGGAAAACATCCCATATGTGCTAGAATTACAGAATCCTCCCAACTAAACAATTAACCCTACATTGAAAGCTTGAAAGATTAGGTCCAACCAGCCAATAAAACTGATGGAATAAGAATTCAAAGAGAAAGAGAAAGGATGCTATTAAAATCACTTTGCATCTTTATTTTTTATTGTAGAAGTTCCACCCTACTTTGATTAGGCATTTAAAACAGGCTGTCCAGGGAAGTGGTTGAGTCACCATCCTTTGAAGTATTTAAAAGACATGTAGATGTGGTGCTTAGGGATATGGTTTAGTGGAGAACTTGGCAGTGCTAGGTTAGTGGTTGGATGTGATGATCTTAAAGGCCTCTTCCAACCTAAAGGATTCTATGATTCTGTGTGGTTCACTGTTGCTAGTGTATGTCCTATATTTCTACTCTGTATTAAAGGAGTCCACATGTCTGTGTATATGCAGCAAGAAGACAAATTTAAAACATAACTTTAGTCAGACACTTCATAAATAAAAGACAGCATCCTTCCTAACCTGTAAGCTTGTGCTAGGCAGGAAAAGACAAGCTCCTAAGGAAGAAAAGACAGAGGGGGAGGTACTATATGCTAATACTTCTAATTGCTGGGTTGAATAGTCATGCATAGGCATTTGATTCCAGTTGTCACCAGCTGTCAGTTAAGGCACTTACAAATAATGCCATCAACAGCACAATCCTGGTAGTGTGGCTGCATTTAACACAATCGAATCCATGTTCTGCATATTATATAAGAGTCTTTGCTTTTACTTGATACGAACTTGATCTCTTCTAGTTTTGAGAAAGATATTTGGGAAGATTTTTCAGCAGTTTACTCTTAAAATTGTAGGAGCATGGGATTTAGGCAGATGTCAGTAGAAAAGCCAAGTGCTTTCTGGATTTGCTCAATGTATAATAAGATGAAGCAGCACATCTGTTACATTAGAAAACAAAGTAAGGCAAAGATCCAGCTCATCAGTACACACAGCAGCCTTGCTATAGTAAGGGGGTGAAGCTTTTATTGATGAAGTAATTTATTTCTAAGGACACATTTGAGTTTGCATTTCATAGATAGCAGGATTTAATAATGAGTGTATCTCTCAATAGCTAATTGAACATAATTCTCTCATTTTATCAACAGGAGTGCAATGTTTTCATGTTCTAATTCCAAGGAATGTAACATTAACTTATTATTACTACATCAAGTTAATTAGACCTAATAGCTGAGTTAAGTGATATGCACTGCCATTAGTATTTACGGCATCAGGCACTTAGATTTTAATTCTGCAGGCTATTAATTGGCCTGTAAACACTTTATTCGGGATACTCTGATTTTATACTCTACAGCTAAGGGGTGGATCATGGTTTCCTCAGGCCGCAATGAGTGTAGTCAGTTTTATGAAAGCTTTTTTCCCCTCTCACACATGGCCTAACATTGTTTAAGGACAGGGTGGCCACACTATTTCTGATACAAGCCAGGATGTTTTTGGCCACCTTGGCCACCTGGGCACACTGCTGGCTCATATTCAGCCAGCTGTCGACCAACACCCCCAGGTCCTTTTCTGCCAGGCAGCTTTCCAGCCACTCTTCCCCAAGCCTGTAGTGCCGCATGGGGTTGTTGTGACCCAAGTGCAGGACCCAGTGCTTGGCCTTGTTGAACCTCGTACGACTGGCCTTGGCTCATCGATCCAGCCTGTCCAAATCCCTCTGTAGAGCTTTCCTACCCTCAAGCAGATTGATGCTCCAGCCAAACTTGGTGTTGTCTGCAAACTTACTGAGGGTGCACTCAATCCCCTCGTCCAGATCATTGATAAAGACATTAAAGAGAACCAGCCCCAGAACGGAGCCCTGGGGCACACCACCTGTGACCAGCTGCCAACTGAACTTAACCCCATTCACCACAACTCTTTGCCATCCAGCCAGTTTCATACACATCATTTCATACACAAATTTTGAAATAGGATTAAGTACTAAATCCAGTTTATGACCCTAGCAATAAGGAGAGGTGTGTGTTGCAAGTGGGACTGCACCTCATGTAGAAGGAATTTAGATAGCTTTGAACTACTGAGCTATTAGAAGTAATCTTCCTGAAACACCACAGACCTCATCCACAAGTCTAAAACATGACAACAGAAAAATTATTTTAGCCATTGTCGTGAAAGTCAAAATGACATCTTACTGAAAATTTCTGAAACTTCTGAAAATTCAGAGCCCCCAAATTCATAGCCTCTGGGCACAACTGAAGCTTAGAAAAATGCAAAGGGAGAAGGAAGTGTTTCAAAGAGATCTAAAAATCACAGAAATCTTGTCCTCAGTATAACAATACATGAAATGGACCCTCAGTATAAAATGGTTATTGTTTGACACCTGTTTGAATATTCTATAATTTCAAAGCACTTTAGAAGTGTTAGCATAATTCGTTACATAAGCCAACTGAATGTGAATTGGCGGGGGAAGGGATTTTGCTGTGATTATGTGCCAATATCTAAGTAAGCCCCTTCAACATTTCCTGTTTCCATCTGAAGGATCAAAGATGACTGATCAGCTTTAGAAGCTTGTCAGCTAACAATCTAAGGAACGCTTATCTCATTACAGGTATCAAACACTTGTAACAAGACATATGATGACACTAACATTTATTTTGTATAAGGAAGCTTAACAGCTCAAGGGACTGGCAAAGATATTTTGAATGTAAAGTCTTCAGTTTGCTGCTTAAAATTCATAGGGAAAAACATCACAATCATGCGGGCACTCTTTGATGGTCTATGTGAAATGAATGGGTGTTGGCTATTGATTTATGATGGAAAACAGACAGTTCTCACTACTAAATATCACAACCTCATTACTATTATTCTTGTTACAAATTTTAACAGAATTGACCCAGGTTTAATGAGCTTTGAACTTGAAATCAAAAGAAAAAAAGACTCAAACACATGCAATATTTTGATTTATATGATTTGAAAGAAAGAGTAATGGAAATTGTAAAATAAGAAATCCTAACTTCTATTTGCAGTAGCAGAACAAAATTTAGTACACAAGATTTGCCAGAAAAGAATGATCTTGAAGCTGTAACAGTTGTGATTATCACCGTTAGTCTTAAGCTGTAGACAAAGAATGCTCTTGTAACAGAAGCAAAAGAATGCGATCTACTTGGCTTCCTGCGTAGTCACACTGGTCTGTCATAAGTAGAAATACTATGAAATAAATTAATTTCTGATTTAACGGCTCTTAGATAATATATCTGCCATCTCTCTAAAAGAAATAAAAGACCAAATAGTGGTATTACAGAAACGCTATTACCAAGTACTGACCTACAGTCTAGAATGGCATCAAGAAAAAACAATACTAGAAGTAGTTAAACTTCATTCTAACTTTGTACATATTTTAACCATGTGATTATCTATGCTGAAATTTCTGCAGCATGGCTGTTCATCCATGAAGAAAAAGTGGACAAGTAAAAACCAAGACAAAAAGCAATTAGCATACAATGAAAAAAAACATGGTTCTTGATGGAGAAAATTATAAAAACATAACAAGGTCATTTTTCAGTCAAGAAGGCTCATAGAGCCAGACATAAAAAAATATATGCCTTCTGGCGTATGAAGTTACAGCCCTCAAAATATCTACACAGCTTCTGTTTAATACTAGAGTCTAGATGGAGGTATCTAAAATCCATCAAGTTACTTTCTCTCAACAGGCATCTAAAATTTTCCTTCTAGGCTTCTAGGCTTGAAGAGATGTGTTTATACAGATGAACAGTTTCAAGGAAAATCACCATTAAAAGGAAAACTTAGCCAAATTTAAGCAATTTGTTTTTTAAAATAGCTAAATTAGTCTCAGATATTTCAAGGATATGATATTTGGAAACTTTCTCAATTATAGAGGACAATGATGTAGCCAAAATAGCATTTTGACACAAATACCCCTAAGATGTACGCTTCCTTAAAAGGTATTAGAAGAAAGACGAATTGCTTATGTCTTTAATTGCATGAAGTGTGTGAGGAAATCATTAAAGTATGTACAAGTAATTATCTGGAGTATGGCTGAAAAGACATTTAAATGTCAGCGATTTCATTAATTTTATAACTGAAGATTGAGAACTGGCAGAGTAGAGGGTAACAAGCCATGAATGGCTGTCATTATAGGCTAATAGAATATTAGGATGATTGTGATTTCATAAAACTAGTTGGGGTTGAGGTACACGCAGAAACATAAAAGTGTGTATGTATAATTTAGTAACATCCTCAAGTCATCTCTGTCAGGCACGCTGTAGGAAATGATTCATGTTGTTGTGATTGCTGACTCTACTGCCTGGACTACATGGATTGTAGATAGGACAGAAAGATTTATCACAATAATACAAGTCGCCTAATGTGCTTTTAATAGGGTTTTAATCCAAAAATCTACTTTAGAAAATGCTAAATTTGTGCAAGACCTAAAAGGAGAGTATAGTGTGTATTTCAAGACATTAGAGACACCAGGAAAAAATTATCAATGGTACTATAGTTAAGCAGAAATATGTTTCAGCACTGGAAAAGCTATGTTCAGCTTGGAATATTATTGTTCAGCTTGGAAGACTATAAATGAAGAACTAATTCGTGACCATTATAGATGAATAATTCATATATGAAATCCATATCATCAGCCCAAATTTTCCATCCTTCCTGATTGCCTCCTTGTCTATGTGAGGGAGTCAGTCAGTCTATACAAAGTAGAGTCATAGAAACAGCAATCTGACATTTGCTTGTTCATAGCTTTGCTTTCTTAAGATGGGTGTTTCAGTCATGATTTTCAGAGGACGCTGGATTCAAATTGCAGGTAGATGCTCAGGAAATCAGTCTTAAAGGAGGCAGCAGATGTTACAGCCATCCTACCTACAAGGAAATATTCCCTCCCTAGTGTGATGGGCAGCCTAAAGTGACCAAGGGACATTTTATTATTCTCCCTTGGTAGAGCAGAAGTGGAAAGACAAGTAACCATATTTCTGTAACAGAACTTGAAAAATCTTATTCTTTTTACATCCAAAATTTAGTTTGTGTTCTTTCATAGTAGCACTTATATAACAGTTTGTTACTATGTATGCAATAAATGTAATTAATGCATTTTATACGTATGAGCAGTTCTGATTGCTTTAAAAGCATTTACCATTTCATGTTTTGATTTATAGAAGTAAAATATGGAAACAATTAATACCTCTTGCTACCTTTCTTGAAAGTAAAGGCACTGCATACCCATCTAGATGAAAGACAAGACAATGTTTTCAAGGAAACAATACTGCAGATGCAATACACATCAAATCAAATAGATTTTGATCAATGTCCTGAATAAATCTTAAAAAGACATGAAGAAAAATCAGTGTTCTACTCCCAATGACAAACCCCAAGCATTTTATCCACCCTATGAGGACAGACAATACGAATGGCAAGCAAAAAATAAAATTAAAAAAAATAAATAAATCCATTTCTATTCCTACTGAAAGCAAGACCAAACTCTTTGGGTCTGGGATTTCAGTAAAATCAGACCCCAGAATGGCGTGCTTTGTTTTCTTTGTTTGTTTTTCAGGAAAAGAGTCTCATTTAATATTATTTATTTGTCCCTGTTACTCAGTTCCTTGATAATTAGAAGACAGTTTTCATCCCTTGTCAGGCAAAATACTATGTGGAAGCCTAATGATGCCAACCCCCAAAGCATCATTAGGTTACTTGATGGAGGATATGATTTATGTATGTTATAGAAGCATTTACTCCAGGGAACATTTTCAAATCAGCAAGAAGAAAATTTTGTTCTCTGGTAAACAGAAATGTAATGACAGGCTATTAGTTTTGGGTGGCTGATGTTTGATTTCCTGGAGTTATAAAGACAGTCTGTTATTGTTCTAATGGCATTATATATTTCTGTGATGGGAATAATTAATGACAGCAGCTTAGGTCATTACTGTGTTAGCAAACACTGATCAGTTGTACTCTTACACATATGCAAGTTTTAGAGGGTAAATAAAATTCAACCCAAATTTTCAGAAAGAAAAAAGAAAGTCTATGTCAAATTCTTGCATTTTTGCAGGCCTTATACCAGAGCAGAAAAGATGTTTTTTTCTCCAGTTCTGCTTAAAAACTTTAGGTTCAGTTGTTCCTTTAGTCACAAAGGAGTGCAGACAGATAAGTACTTCATTTCTAACAAAAGGTTGAGGTAGACAACTGCATTCACTCACAGCTGCTACTGTAGAACAGTGCAATCATCTACACAGTTGAACAGCATCCTGGAAATAGGTTAACAGGATGAAGAAGTTCTTAAATACAGAAGAAAGAGAAAACACAACAATCAAAGAAAAGAAAGGGGTTTTTTTGTTCCTTCCCTCTCCCCCTTACCACTTGTAGTAAAGGCTTAAATCTAATGAAAGCAGAAATACTCACTGAATGCCTTTCTTTGTAAGGTCTGCTGCATAAGACAAATATGCAAAAACTTTGCCTAATGAAAGTTTTGTTATGCTTAGCATGGAGTTAGATATACTCCAGAATCAGACAGCCACCTACTGCTATTCCAGGCATCTAACTTTTCAAATAACTTAACAAGTGAAATATTTCAATTCATAATCACAAAAATTATGTATACACTTCCAGATAAACTAAGCTTGGGATACATTGAATAAAGGACAAGTCAGTTCTAAGGCACAGTTTATCAAGTAATACAACCCATGAAAAGGCAGCCCGTTCAAATTGACTCAAGGTAGTCATTCAGTTAAAAGTTTGCTCGTTTATGGAACATAAATGAAAGAGAGAGAAGAGGCAAATGCAGGTGGAGTGAGAGATGAGTTCATCAGATAGCATTCTTTAAATTTAAGGATCTTATAAACTCTGGTATTGCATAAGTGCAAGAAAACATGTCTATTCGTAGTATTACTGAGATACTGTGAGCCATTCATTGTCTAACATATGCATAACATAATATGCATACAAACACTGCAGGATAATTCAGTGTGGCAAGTAAAGGCTGTGAGTAAAGATCTCAGAAACGCATGTCCTTCTCCCACTAGTGTTACGTGGTTTTGAATTATTGCATCACTGGTGATAAAAAAAGTATTATGGGACTGAAATTCTCTGAAGTTGTAACATTACTGTTTCTTACTACTGGAGTTGATAGAGGCATGGGAAATATTATTGTGAGATTTGTAGAAATACAGAGATTTGGCTGGGCTGTAGTACTAGTGTTATCCAATGGATAACTTCAGTTCTGTGAGAGAAACACCAGAAAGGCAAAAGACTTTTCTTTTTTTAATGAGGTCTTGAGGTTATTCCATTTTTAGGACCTGAAGATGCAGACAATATACACAGTTCTTATCAATTATGAATAGAATAGAGATTCCCAAACAGGAACAACTTAAGGACATTTGCCACTTAACTCACTACTACAGAAGTTCTTCTGATACACAGAAGTAAAAGAGAACATATGCAAAACTTTAATGTGTCCTTTTCTTCTACCAGGTCATGTAAGCAGAGCTAGAACTACTTACTTCATCACGTAAGCTATAAATCACCCTTTTAATTTTTTATGACCCTAGAGGTTTCTCCCTTCCCCTTGTCAGGCTACTATACATTTGCCAGTCTGTGATGTAAGGAGTTTCTAGTGCAGAAAGTGGCACTGTCAGCAGTTGAGGTTGCATAGGTATGACAAGCATAGTAGTATTAACTACGGTAAAATATCCAAGATATGTAAAGCTCAAGGTAAAAGGTTTAAATCTTTAAAGCTGCCTCATAGATTCCTCCTAACCTCTTCGGCTTCTGACTGTAATGTATCAAAATTCTTTGTCTTGCTTAAAAATCTCGGTGTAACGTGACTTTACAGGTAATAACCACTGAATACCTGTGTAAGACACAAGACATCTGCAGAATTTATTTTGAAAGAAAATTAGAAATAATGACATAACACTGGGCATAAATATTTTCTTAATAAACAGCACTGAAGTTGTATAACAGAATTCAGGTATATGTGCATTTGTTCATTTCACTCCTTCATCAAACTGATGTTAATAGAAGTAACCTTAAGGTATGAAGGAAATGAAATTGCTGAAGGTATCCAAAAGCATTTTGCTCACCTCAGGCTACTTTGGAAATAAGGTGCAGCTATACAGAGTTTTATTGTGAAGTAATTATTATAATTTACATTCTGGGTTGTTACAGGTAAAACCTGTAGCCAAATGCTTCTAATCCCTTGGGTCCAATTACCTCATGATAATCATAGCAGTTGGTGCCATATTTAGTTTTATTCAAAATACAGTGCTCAAATGATACTTTCTGATTGCACGGTAACTTGAACACTCTGTCTGCTTTTCTCGTGGGTTACTATGTGGGATGTGTAGCCCTCAATAAACAGCCAGCCAGCTGTGCATTCCTTTCCAGTGGTCAAAAATTTTGAGTAGCTCAAACTGCTCTTAAGGAAAAACCCAAACTTATTCCTTGAAAAGAAAAATAACTCCAGAACTAGTAAATCCAAGTGGATCAGCGGACAGGTGGAAAGGTGACAAGGAACTTGGTAGCATCAATCAAGGATAAAGTTAGATATGTTCAAACCCTAGTGCAAGCTGAAACCACTGAGGAATTCACTGGACTTTTCACATCAGTGAAACAGAAAAGTGTTCATCAGCATAATAATTTTCGACGTCACTACTGACACGTCAAGTTACAAAACTTCTGACATTAGACTCTGAACTGCAATATGACTTTCCATGCCCTGCAATGTCGAGAGGTAAATTTCTGTAAAATGCAGGAAACCGTCATTGTACAACTTCTACTTTGTTCCATAGTGAGATGTGACAACATATTGTAGAGAATCATTTCCACACTGAAGGCAAGTGAAATAAGTTTACAGACAAGTGAAATAAGTTTACAGAACCAATTATACAAAGTCCCAGATGTCTAAAGAAGTAGTGAAGTGTAAAGAATGCTAATATGTAGTCTGAATAAACAACATCATCACACATTGCACTGAAATTCACAGGTACCTGAGGGGATATCTGTCTAAAAGCTTCATGAACAATTACAAAAGCTACTTACATATGCATTTCCCAACGAATAGCAGGTTACACTATACTGACTTTTTATTTTAAATTTCAAAGACTTTTCTAGTGAGCTACATTGCTGAGTATATTTCAGATGCATTTCCTTGGAAGGTAGATGTTTAGGTATTTAGATTAAAAAAGCGGAATATAGATATTTGAACCTGGAAATCTCAGCTGTAACATAAATACTTTAAACCTCTCTTAAAAAAAAAAAAAAACGCACTATCCTCAGTCTACAAGAAATAATAATGTAGTGTTATCCCATTTTAGACACAGAAACTAAGAATAATTTTTTCTTTAGAAGTTACTGAGTTTTACATAACTTGATCTTTCATATGATGATATGCTTTGCGAACTTGATATTCTAGCATTTATTCGTACTGTAACAGGACTAAACGAGGAGATCTGCTGCCTGGCAAGTGGCTATCAAGGATACCTCAAAACATACTGACTTCTAATAATCAGGTCATCATTGCATATTCCAGTTGTCTCACAGAATGGCTACATAGAGTAAACACCTATCTCTAGAAATATAACCACTAACATACAAAGCTTGGTCCTCCATATTCTGATAAGTAAGTGAAAAAGGGTTAAAAAAGTGTATCTATATTCCACAGCTAATATCTGCCACAATTCTGAATTAGAAATCCAATGGAGGGAAAACCAGAACATATACAAATAACTAAGCAGTGGGTATATGATAGTTTTAGATTTCTCTCATGGGAAAAAAGAGCAGGGGATATAAAATTTTTCAGGTGTTATGAAAGTAATTCTGTAAAATAAATTGAAATCCTTTCAATGTTTTTTTAAAAATATTCTTGTTTTACCTGGATTTGTAGACCTTTTGCTTCAACTAAATAAAACACACGCCCAATTAAGACCCTTGAAGAATACAGCAGAATAACAAAGAAGGATCAAATTGAGCCAGAAGATATGAAAACCAGTGATAAGGTCTTAAGGACTCAAGGTCTTATAAAGCATCCTGGCCAATTTTACCATCAGGCTTTTTCTTACCATCAGGCTTTAATACCAACTCTTATGTAGAGTAGGGTCTTCAGCCAAGATCAAAGAAAGAAAAAAATTACTGACTGTACCTCATTACGTGTTTCAGTAACAGCCTGTGCCCAGAATTGCAGCAAATCTTGGAAGTTAATGCCTGGAGACTTTTCACATAATGTGAGCAAAACAAAACTCAGAGATACCCTTGCTGTAAGATGAGAGATAGACAGAAAAATACTCTTTCTCCTTTCCTCCTGGATAAAAGCCAAAGCTATTTTTTTCCTCGAGCTCTCTCAGGCACTGGGGTTCAGGTGATAACTATTTTCTTAACCAGACACGGCAGGTTCAGCTAATAAGACAGGTCCTTAGTGGAAGGTTTGATAAGGATACACAGAAAGATTACCTTTTGCATTCAAATAATTATACTCATGCAGTGTTATCCAAATAGTAAAATCACCTCTTTATTTTCTTCTACCCTACAGGTTTGGAATCTTTTGATTTTCTTAAGTTTCATTCATAACCAGGTAACCGCTGTGGTGTTCTCAATTTTTTTTTTCCATATCATTATTGCATTTCATAACAACAAAATCCAGGATCTCTTCTGAGCTTCTCTCCAGTAATAAAGAAGAGGAATTGAACATGGAGTTCTTAGTCTCATCATAAGACAAGAAATCGATTGTTTTCCACCAAATATTCACAGATTGGTGTGCATGCTTGGGACTGGTTCATCACCAGATGAGCGATTAAAATCTTATACAAAAAAAAAAAAGGTTAAAACTAAAACTTTATTAAACTTGCAGGACTGACTTACCATAATAGTGTGAAACATATGTGGACAAAAGAATCTTTTTGTGCTATATACTGTACTCTATTATACCAGACTGCTTTTTTCAGGGTAGAAAGCAGCCACTGTAACAATTCACATTTCAGAATAAATTCATGAGACAAAATATCTTTTTCGAGGAATGATCAGATTCCTGATGTCTTTTAAGGAAACTGACTGCATATAGAACAAGAACTCTTCTGGTCAGTAGCTATGTTATTATTTCTGACTTAATCAAGCATAAATAGAGAAGGGAAAAAAAAGTAAAGAATTTCAGGTTTTCCTCCAAACTTGATCGAAATCTCACTGAAACAAATGGAAATGCAACAAGGTGCTATCATTTGCAAGAACAGCCCATAAGGTCAAGAAATATCCAAAACTCATGCTCTTAAGAAGCAACCTGACTGCTATTGTACTTCTATGACAGTTCCTACAAATAATACAATAAATACAAGTTACCCCTGTCCACCTTGGAGCATGGCATTCAGTGACATGCAAACTCGCTGTCATTATGATGCCTCAGGCACATTATTAAACTACTGTTTAAATGGAAGTTAATTGAGGCAGGTGACACACATATCTTGTGTGGGCTTGATGCACGAGACTGAATTTTAGCCTTAGCAAAGGTGAGTCTCTTCCTTTTCCGGGAGAAAGACATTTAGTTTCTCATATGAACTTCATATTTCATTTTTTTAAAAAAGGGCAGAGGGGGAAAATCCCCATACAGGTCTCCCTGTCCACCCACCACCTCCTCAACCTTATAATTTCTTAAAGACTCAAAGAAGGCAGATCCCAGATTTTGTAAACACTAACAACTGAATCATGCTTTCATTTTTTAGAGGTCCTCTTTAATATTAAAACATAAGAACTGTTTTATTGGATTTAACTTTGCCCCTTACTCCTGTAATCTCACGCCTCAAAATAGTGTTAGTGTCCTCAAAAGTAACATCATTTTTGCACTTTGAATATTAGTGCATATACTAATTATTACCCATATCAAACCTTATTACCTCAGATCTACTTCTTCAGCTGGAATGAACTGTTAAAATTCCTCTACTGAATTCATACAATTATTGCTAATTCACTTCAACACAGTTTCAGAAAATACATGAGAATCTTCTTACTGAGGCTTTTTAGCGTATCTCATCAATATCCCTCTGCCTCAAGTAATATAGTGGGATATGGTCTGACAAGTAGCTTGGAATTAAGACCATCCCTCACCCACTGAAAAAAAAATGAGCAAAATCTTAACAGAGCAGACAAGAAACTCTTCCTACCACCTCTGAAGTTATTTAGAGGCTATAATTAGAATAGCAATAGCAAGCAGATAATTCTATTATGTAGGATAATGAGAACTCTTACAGTGCACAGTTCTAATATAAAAAAATAGTAAATTAAGAAATTAGCATTAAAATATATATTTAAAAAAAATAATCAGTATTTTAGGTAGTAGGGCTTTGTAAATGCAAGCTCCACTTCAAAATCAATGAAAAAGCAAGAGAATTCATATTTTTCTCCTGTGTCCAGAGTACTTATGGTGGTTTATCTCTACATTAAAATAAAGTATATTTTAGAAATATTTTAGAAATTTCTGTTGAAGCTGAAAAGTAAGCATTATTATTATTACTGGATACTTTTCTGCAAAAACATTATGTAAAGCATACTAGTTCTTTACCTTTCATCATAAGCTATAAGTGAGAGAAGATCTGAGACAAAATATACCATCAAATACTAAACATAAGTTCGGTCACTTTGGGTAAAGCAAGAGTTTATCGTCATGAAATGATGGAAAGAAAACCTAGGCTTTTTTTATAGAGGCCTTGTGTTCTTCTGCTTTCTATTGCTAAATAAAAGAATATCTGTTGTAAATATTGTGAAGTAGTAGAAGTAAGGCTGGGGAAAGAAGTGAAAAGCTTTGAAATTCACCGAGGCGTAAAGAAAAACCATATAAATAGATCATGACTGTGCTATGGTACATCAGATATGATTCATACTGCACTACTCTGCCACACACTACTTTAAGAAAGAAACAAATATTACTGTAGCTACAGTAAATTTTCATAATACTTTACATTTTTTATGTGCTTCTTGAGAAGTATCAAATTATTAAATTCTAGGCACAGGAAACAGAATAGGCCAAATCAAGACAGGATTTGCTAGAAGACTGGCACCCTGTGAAGAACTCCAAATACACGTATGTGCAGTGAGGATAAAACGCTTGCTCTTTGCCACACTATGCTGGCTGTAGAAATGCTGAGATTCTTGTCCCTTTCTTACTAAAAAAAATTGCAACAGTTTTATTTTCAAGGCTGGAAATCAAATTTAAATTTTTTTGGATGGTCACCGTGAATTGTCTTATCAAGAGCTTCTGGAATCATCTCAGTTACCAAGGCAAGTTAATTTATATTGAAAACATAGTAAAAATTTCATCTTTCCAACAATAAAAAGATTCTGATGTTGCTATTGGAAACAATTTCAAAAGTCTGGAGTCAATCGCTGTGAGCTTTGACGTCAATAGGTATGAAATGTATCATTACCTGAAATTATATAATTGGTTCCCTTCTTAGCTTAAAAAAAAATGAAGCTGATTAAAGTATTTTTCCTCCCTCCCTCTCAAGCATGTTAGCAATGAGAAACCCCTCACCAGCTTTCAGTCAGCTTTGGAGCAAACCCCACATCTTTCTAGCCAAACACTTTAGAAATTTTTAAAGAAAGATAGGAAAAATTTTGAAATCCATTTAGATCTGAATAATACGCTTATACCTCTCCTCTGTACCTAAAGCATTTTATATACAAAAGCTACAGTAATATAGAATATATGTTTTATACTTTGGAGCTCAGAAAAATAGAGGTAAGCAACACCAAAAATAATCTTTTTATTATAAAAATTAATCTAGATTACAAAACGTAAAGAAAGTAAAGTAAAACGTTTGGGGTTTTTTTATAGGAAACAATTATATTTTGGTTCACCTGATGAAAGACAGTCATGGTTACTCTCTGGATAAGAGGAAAAAAGGCTAACAGCCATTTGCTCAGCTCCTCTGATGTGATCTGAGTAGTTTCAACCTCTTTTGAAATTATTTTTCTATGGCTACCTTGAAAATTTATGATCACTGAAAGAAATTAATAATAAATTACAAGAAATATGGAATCTTGCTAAAAAACCAAATAGCTTTTGCCTGAAGGGCAATGTAAAAGATTTCAGTTTTACTTTGAAGATTTTTGAAAAATATAAAAATATTGGATAAGAGAAAATGTAATGGAAGGGGTAGCAACAAAATGAATGTGCTATTCCTTTTACTTTTTATCCTTCTCCAGAATTCATCAGAAGCAATTTTCGACAGTTCAATCTCCTGCTGTTTTGACTTCCTATAAGAAAAGTTAAGTCATAAGGAGGATGGTATTCATGTCTTCCAAACCTAAGCTGAGCCTTTTCGTGGGGAATCCCTGTCTCCTTTTCTTTCTGTAGTTACTGCGTAAGTACCAGTAAGGAGCTTCTGTACTGCAAGAGGACCAGAGGATTTTGAACTGTGCACTTCAGTCTGGATCATCCCCCTGCACAATGCCAAAGCAGAACGTATACTATTCAGCTCACAGGCTTTCTGAGCTATGAAGAGCTGCAAAATACACCAGTGTTTGAACCACCTGCATTTGAAATCAAAAAAGCATGTCAAAGTCAACCAGCAGGGCTATAGAATCTGCACATGTATCAGCCCACTACATAGCTCTTTCAAAAGTTCAGGGATGACATTTTTCCTTCCAGAAGCTGAATCTCCCCTCATCCCACCCACTAGAATAAGCTAAACTTTAGGTAACACTTCTCCCAAGTAGCAAAGTTCCCATGAACTTTACAAACATAAAAGGAAACTTAGAGCATCAGCAGAACAATTACTTATGACAGCATATGTTACATGACTGTCTAAGACAGGAAGAAAAGAATACCTTACATCATTTTGAAGCTACCAGAGTCAAATATAAAAGATACACTGTACATTTAGAAACCTACTAAGATAAAATTTCACTTTATTGAGGTAGTTTCAGCAGTAGGTGTCCTAGTTTTCTTGGACAGATGAAAATGAAGGTAATGAAATATAAAATCAGGAATCTTCCCTTCATAATAACTTCTTATTAAATACCTACACGCTGCTGAGTACGACAATAATTTACAAGAATCAATTTTTCAGCTCTCATGAACATATTAAACAAGAAAAGCTGTATATATTGTAATGCATAGAAGAAGTGTGAAGTCTCAGCTGCTATAAATTTGTTTAGTTCTACTAATTGTAAAGATTTTGCTGTATATCAGATGTATCTGTCATCTAAACAAGTTTGGCTGAAGCAAGACGTGCCAAAAACCCAGACAAGGTATCTACTGTATAGAAAAAAGATTCTCTTTTTATCACAAATCAAGATTTGTTTAAGAATATAGCTATCCATTAATGTCAGTGTTCTATCCTTCAGATTACTCAGCATTAACTAGAATACACTAGCACCAGAGATGCAACACATATTTGACCATAATATAAGGTATATTGTATGACCATCTGAATGGCATATATTCCTCTCTCAAATAAGTATGTTCGGATATTATGCAAGCTAACCTGGAAGAAAAGGATGTACTTACTTCCCCCAAAAGACAAAGAATTAGCCAAATAAAGCATAAAAAGCACCTTTCTTGTAAGACACAGCTCCTTCCAACCATTAATCAAATAAGAATAAAGTAGGGTTTCTCAGGCATCAGAAGAGTTCCTTGTTCCCATAATTAAACTCTTTTGATATTTTTTTTTGTAATTCACCGTAAAGTGAACATCCACCATTTGCAATACTGTGAATACCTTTATTACATGCCATTAACAGCCAGTCTTATTTCCAGAACTTTGACAGAAATCTCTAAAAGTTGCATTTTGGTATGAACAGAGTTAAAAAAAAGTAAACAAAATAAGACATATATGAGAAAGTTTCACCTCGTTGAGAAAAAGCATAATGGGTGCAGGAAGAGGAACAGGCAAGGAATCTTGGCCAACTTGTACACAAAGATTAAAGGGCAAAATGTTAGAAGGCTGTGCTTGAACACAGTCGATATAAACACCAGGTGATTTGCTCAGAGCAGAGAGAGAAAGAGAGATCACTTCCCTTTCTACATACTTTTGGTGGTGTTCTTGGGGTTTGTTGGTTTTTTTGTTGTTTTGTTTTTAAGGAATCAGTAGCAGCTGCCTTTTGCCCTAAAATGCTTTGTATTTCTTCAACTCAATGGGACATATCACTGACAAGCTGACATATTCTCCTTCCCAAAATTTCCAGTTACAGTCTATTAATCAAACATCTTGGGAAGATAAAAATCTGCAACTTTATATGACAAAGTTCTATTTTAAATTAGAACTTTACGGTCAAAATACAAACACTTCTAATTGTATAAAAATTGGATACTTTTCCATATTATTATGGAAAAATTGTGAGATAATCTTAATTCAAGCTGCCTTCCCTGTCTACAACATGACTTCATGCCAGATACTTTTTGGTCGTTATTTCATAAACAAAGAGCAGCATGAAGAAAGTACTGAAGAAGGATTTCTGTAACAATCTAGTCAAGGTGCCTTTCCAACAGTGAAATCAAAGTATCTCAGCACAGTTTGATCATGTTCACTTCCTCAGCTGTGCTTTAAGCTCACCACTGTGTTCAGAAGGTAATACAAGAGGGGCTGTGATGAAAAGCAAGACAGTAATTGTCATTCTGAAGTCTTAGTTTTTTTCTGCTTTATTAAACAGTTCTTTTATCTTCTAAGAGCTTTTAGGCAGTTTTTTAAAAACAAAACAAAACACATTTTAGAAAATCTGTTTGTAGACAGTAAAAACCCCAACAGTTGAGGAAGAAACAATGCAAGTTTAGTGTATATATTTCTCATGTTTTCTCTAGATCCATTAACTGCATTAATATTGATTCACATCCATTAACACCTGTACAAATAAGTCCATAATTATTTTTGTTTTACAGAAGATAAAGAAAACATACATGTAGGGCAGAAAAGAATGGATTTTGTTATTCAAACTATTAATAGTAGTTTCCATATACTATGAAAACAGAGAAGGAGGAAAATCACTTAAAAACCAATTTTCATTGCAAGATTTTGAAGAGTAACTTAACTCCAGAGTTATAATTGTTTTCTAGGGAAAAAAAAAAAAGTTAAAAATTTAAAAGTTGTTCACAATTACAATAACATCTTTTAACATAATTTGCATAAATTGAAATTGGGTAAATGTAAAGGCTTTGAGAACAGGTATAAGCTTTCATTTCATAGCAATTAACTTGATGTAGTTCTACCAATTTGGCCTGTAGCTCACACTGAACTACAAAGTGAATTTGTCTAAACATGATCTGAATGTAGTTTGCATATTTTCTATTCTGAATTTTAAAGGGGAAAAAAAGTGGATTTTTGTAGACAATATGCTTTTTTAACCTTCAAAGCCAATGCTTTTCTACTGGTTATTTTAATTATTCATGATCACATATAATTTTAATGTGGTGGAAATTAAATATGGCACCTGACACACATTCCAATCAGTGCATATAACTGGTTTTAGATAACACTTCAGCTGAAATAGGAATTTAAAGTAATTTCTCATACTACATGAAAGCATACTTCTGATAAAAACTACAGCATGGACAGCAACATCTTGTACCTTCCAAATAACTGTTTCATTTTTTCTGAGGATAGCTATGTTTACATGAATCTCTCTCACTTCTAACAAACGCTTACAAATTTTATCTTCTTATGGCAGATGATACGTTACATACACGTTCAAAAATATTCACTGACTGCCCTCTAACACAAATTCTCCAGATTTCTCTTTTTCTGAAATCCCTGATTTTAAGATAAAGCTGCCTCAATACTATTTCATCAGGAAGATAATTTTAAAACTATTTTTTATTTAAGATAAGCTGTTACATGCCCCAAAGCCTTAAATAGATCACATTTTGTTATTTTAATTTATTCTGAAATGGCTGCATTTTCAGAAATTTCTCACATGCAGAGAATCTTAGAGGAAACATTTCTTCCACCTACACAATTCAGACATTTCCTTCTAACTAGTAATCTGATGTGTCTTTAAAAGCTGCAGAAATTAAATCTCTGCTACTCTTCCATGCTACCTATTCCAGTGTTTCAATATAATTATCAATAGAAAGTTTTTCACAATTTTAACCTAGATCTTTTTTGCCTTAACCAATTATGTCTATCATTTCCTATAAAAAATTTCCTCTCTCATCCATGACTAAAAAATTGATACGATTTTACTGTTTGCAAAGAGTAGAAAGCAGAAAAAAAAACACCTGTGGAAATGTTTTCTGCATTCCTTGGGCAGCATGGGCCTGAGTTCTAACAGTGTTTCTGCAAAGGAGTATTTGCTGATGAAGTACTGTGATTCTCCATGATTCTATAAGGGTGCCAGAAAACTGGCAAATAGTCTGGAAATAGTGAAATAGTCTGGAAAAAAACTTCAGGTGGAAGGAATAAACTCAATACAGACCAGAAAAGTTAAAAAAAAAAAAAAAAAAAGGTTGTGCTTATGTAACAAGACAAAAATAACAAATCTATGTACAACAATTTGTGGCCAATAAGAAATAGACCAAAGTGTGACTGAAATCTGCCTGTGACTAAAGAATGCATTACACAAATGTAAAGCTCACCCTTCAAATTTTCATGGATCTTATCACATACCTGAGGTCTGAATAGAATCACAGTTACAGATGCTTTTCAAACTATGAGTATTTCTGCACAAAAGATTTGATTGCTTTTATTTAAAGTTCCTTCTTACACTGTACTGGTGATTGAGGCACCAAAAGACCCTCTTTACTTTATTTGACCCAGCTGATCAGATACACAAAGAAAACTTTTTCTCTTTTGTCAAAGTCAAAAGCAGCTTCTCACTAGCCAGACATCTTATAATTTCGTGTTACTAATCACTCATTGTCTATAACTATTCTCTCTCAAACATTCATACAATCTACAACTAAACTCATAATTTATTTTATCATAAACTACTTGGACCCAAAAAGTTTGTACACCTGTAACTATAGAGGAATGGATTAGGATGATTGGGCATTGTGACCCTCCCTATAGCAACGCGACAGACCCTCCCTAGCTAAGCTGTCACCCCTATTCCAGGAAACAGCAAGGCGGCAAAAGCTCTTTCCTTTTATGTTCTCTGTCCTAATCCCAAATCTTACTCAGCAACCCTCCTCCCACACCCTGACATCATTTATTACATTCTTTCCCCCTTTTCTCACAAATTTTGCTTAAAAAGCTGAGAGCTTTATGCCAGCATCACGCTGAAAGCAAACGCTACTGTGGAAACACCCATAGTGGCGGCAACTCAGTTTTCACAGTGAAGTAAATGACAGCTTAGGTGGCAGCATTCAGCCAAACACGTTTGTGTCAGAAATCTATTAGCAGAATCAAGCTTTATTTTACTCAACAAACTACCATACAGATTTCTAGTACTAGTCTGAAAACAAAGTTATCTCAGTCAGAATCTAAACATATTATTCGTAGAATCAGCTGGGCAGGGTCATTTTTCAACACCTCTTTTTGCGGTATCAAATGTGATTTAACAGCAGGTGAACAAAGGGAAATTATTCTTAAAACATAAGCTATTCTGCAAACCCATCATCAAAAGTTGAGTTGCTGGTACTCACCCTTTAACAGTTGATTATCTGTCTCTGAGAGCAAGACAGGAGAGAAATTGTGAATGTGCTTCAAAACAGCACCATATTTCTCTTACGAGATACCAATAATTACAATAATATAGGACATTCAGAGGAGAACAACTCGGTCTGCACAAAGGTTCTTGGGGAGGAAAAAGGATTAATTTGGATGAGAAAAACAACCCACCCTGTCATTCCTATAAGTAGTTTGCATGTGGATGATACTGCTTGTGATTTCACCTGTTCATGGGGGCCCATTAAACAAAATAAAATCACGCAATGGTTTCATTTGCAGTTACATTTTTTTAATAGAACCGGTGGATGAAATTAGCCTTTTTTGAATAGAAATCTTAGTATGAACTGAGCATTTCAACCCTAAAAACAAAACAGTCCTTTCTCACACCCCTAATGGTTTTGGCTTGCTGAGACACAGCATTTTGTTCCAGCTGTGGAATTGCACTCTAGAATGCCCAGTGCTTGGCCTGAAAGGGTGATTGAATCCAGGTGCAGATCATTAAAGACTAATGTGTACTGCTCTCCGCTTCTGCCTCTCCCCTCCTCCTTTCTGTTTCGGTAGCTTCCTAGATTGTACAAATTGCCTTCCTTCTCCCTCACATATACAGGCACTTTTGATTCATGAATTTCAGAGTCTAAAAAGACATATAAAGAGAGCTAACACCCTTTTAATGATGGCGACTTTGATAGGCATGGTATGAAACTATCATCCTCATTCCCGGCACAGAGAGAGAGGGATATTACTGACACCATCCTTAAATAAAGACAGACAACCATTACAAAAATGCAAGCAGCTGCATTTTAAGTGAGATTTGTGCATTACTAAGCAACATATTATAATAAAGAAAAATATATTATGCTATGGCAAGAATTATGAAATGCCTAGGAGACCCATAAAGCATGATTAACAGGACGTTGTGGATTTATAAAGCTCTAATGGCATAAATGTGCTATTCATAATTTAAATGAAACTGAACAGTTGTATTTTTCCAAAACTCTTCTTCCCATGCACCATAATGACAGGCGAGTTGTTCCAACACTATGGTGAAACTTGGAACTTTTTCTGAATGCAGTTTTGAGCTACAGTTAACGAGGGTGACTCAGAAGAAATCTTTTGTTTGTGGTACATAGGTGAACAATAAAAATTAATAAACCAGGTTGGCAAAGAATACTGCTTATTGCAAGATGATTAGGAATAAAGTTCAGTAGTTTGATTTCTTAAACTCCAGAAACTGAAGAGAGTTTTAACAAAAAAAAAAAACCAACAAACAACTCTGGACTTGTCCATAGCAAGAAAGCACATGACAAGCCAGGCTATGAATTAGTAATACACTGACTAATTTCACTCATGTAGACAGCTGCAGCACAAGAATGCACTCCAGGTAAAAACTAAAAATATTTGCTAGGGAGCAGTGAGGAGCATGCAGTGAATACTAAATTCACAGTTGGCTCTGTACAGCTTCTGCACAGACAAGCCTTCACTTTACCTGAAGTTTCAAAGTTACTCTAATTACACAAAATGTCTCTCTCAATTTGTGCATTGAGAGAGAAAGATGTCACCACATGATCTGCAGAATGTTCTAGCAAGGATATGTTATGCTTCGAAAAACATAAGCAAAAGTAGATTCAAAATTAAGATGCTTTTTTTCACTGCAACTGAGTACATCCATCCATCGTAGGTAGGCATTTTCTCTCATATATCACCAAATCACCACGTTTCAAATTCATGTCTTTCCACAAGCTCAGATAATGAGACATGTACAATCAAACTGTTTGACTATAAATGGATCTGTGCCAACTCACACACGGGAAGAATCTGCCTTGTCACCTCTTTATTCTTTTGTATGATTTCTCAGCTATATTAAGACCTTTTCATAACTTTTTGTTTAGTAAATAATTTATGTGGTTTGAGATGGGCTTTGCATATGCTAAACATGTTTAGGATGAACTATTCAATTGAAACTATCCAATTGATTAGATGCAGTTTGAAAGGTTTTTAATTAAAATATATGTTTTGCCAGGATATGAGAGGAGCAGATTGTGCTCACCAAGAGAGAGCTTTCTGTGCCTCTTAAATTACAGATCATTTAATTTATAAATGACACAAAGGGAAAGGAAGTGCTAGAACCTAACTTTAATCTTCCTTGTGTGGTGCAAAAAATTACTAAGAGATGATAGGTCATTAATAATTTTCCTCTATTTTTATCTTAGAAATTTTAGAATGGTAAATATAACTTAACCAAATAGCTTCATTTCCCAGCAGACTGGAAGATTTCTCTTCTTTATGGCACCTCCTTCTTTCCTGGCAAATAGTCTAAGCCTTCTACACGTTCCATTGTGAGCCTCTCCAGAAGTTGAGCAAAACCAGTAAATGTTCTTGACAGGTCTTCCATTATAATTTATAATTTTTAGTAGCTGAAGTGGTTTTGCTTCACTAGCATACATTGAACTTGAGACTCAGTAAACTGGACTAACTATACTTGGCATATAAAATGCTGTTTTAGCTGTGAAGAACCCAAGACTTCTCATTCCAGCCATACAGCAGCTACTCCTGAGTTGATGTCCACTTTCATCAGGACACTAGGCTTTTTTTTTTCCAATGTCATCAGATTGATGGATGAGAAAAGACTTTCAGATAGATGATTCCAGAAGATAAAAGAGGAAAGGGGTGGGTGTCCAAATTCTGAAGCAACAGACGAGGAAAATCAAGGGTCTCCAAGACACAGCCCCAGGAATCCAGAAAACTAATATTGATTCAATTAAAAATGATGTTATTTTTCAGAGTCAGCAGAAACAAAGAAAAATAGTATTTCATGGTCATGTGAAACTATGAAAATGGAACAACTCAAAGTGATGGTTAGCATCCCAGAATCAGCTTGGATGAGAGAAGAACAATGAGCACTACACTTCCCATGTCAGAAGAAGAGCTTGGATGGAAAAAAAATAAAATAAAATAACTAATATCAGTCTCTGAGAAGGAAAAGCAAATCACCTCAAAACTCTCATTCTCGAATTACCAAGAATGCCATATGATAGGATAGAAATAAACACCAGCTACCAGTGAATCATTAAAAGTGCGTCACTGAAATTATGCCAGTCATGTATATATGTTGTTAAGGAAGGGTTTAATTAAAATGAGAAAAAGATTAAAGAAAATTTAACAGAATTTTAGTAAAATAGACTAATTAGAATTATTTTGTCATAGAAAAAATTTTGTAGTTTATGACTACCAATATTAAGGTAAACGGATTATCACTTCAGGATTTGTCAGTTTTCAAAATGTATTGTTTAACTCATCTTCACAAGCATTTTAGATCTTGTGTGATAGAATTCAGAGAAAATGCTGTGTAGGATTTACATATTAGGGTCTAGATTAAATAAAATAATTTGTGTGCTTCTTTGGAATTACGAGGCTGTGAAATTGATGTTTCTGAAATGTATCTTTTATAACTACCCTGCTGTGATATACAAACAAAAGAAAATGGATGTTTGGCACAGGAAATTAAACTAGTGTTAGATGGGTAGTTTCAAAGTTACACTGCAGCACAACTGATTAGGAAAGGCAGTTTTCCACATAAGTAGAAGGGTGGTCTGGCCTTTCTGTACCAGAAATTCCCAGTCCCTGTAGCTGAACAAATGGGGACAAGCCTCAGGGAAAAGGTTCACGAGTTTTTTTGGAAATATGAAATAACATCTTCACGTATAATTAAGGCAAAGAACATACAATGTTACAGTCTAAACTCTTTGGAAAGTGCTGAAAATCTGCCAACTGTAAAGCAGAATGTCTGTATAAGCAATCAGGTTGTAAAGCAATTTAGAAATTGAAGAAGTGATGCAATTCTCATTATTATTCATGTAACACAAGCAAGTAATAATAGTATCATGAGGCATGACTTTTTTTATTAGCATAATTTTCTTCTTGATGCTACCATTATGGTTTTCTTATGTTGACAAATGACTGCTGCCCATTCCTACATCTGCTACCCTCTCCCTTAGACAAACTATTTTATGCTTCTGTTCTGCTTTAAAATAAATAAAATAATAAAACAAACAAACAAACAAAACAAACCTGAACAACCCTTTTCATTTTATTTCTGTTTAATTACTTTGTTTTCTGTATTCATTTATGCCACAATTATATGTGGTTACATATAGTTGAATTACAGATAGTTGAATTACTGTTATATGTTGATAATCAGGTAAAATTTTGTAAGTGTAAACCGTGAAAAACATTATTTCTGCTTTTTCCTAATCATTCTGGACATATACTCTACTACAATTGTATTCTGCATGGGATGTATTCTGAAGTATAATAACCTAGAAACAGTTTTCAGATCAAGCAGTTAACAATAAAATGTTGCCTAAGTCAAAGCTTCATGTAATTGTTGAATTAATGCATTTTATCTACTCTACTGCAGAGATACCTTTTCCAGACACTGTGTAGATGGTGTATAAAACATAGAGCTACCATCATAGATCTACATAGATTGATTCTGGATCTTACAAACTGAGTTTTAATACAGAAGACCCTGTAATCTGAGCAAAGATTTTGAACACAAGTTTCCTCCAATCTTTGAAGTACTTGCTTGGTTTTCAGTAATGCTACCTACTGAGCTATCTTCCATGGAAATCATGGAGGCTTAGAGCTAAACCACCTGTCAAGTCTTCCTGTGTAAGTGTTGCTGACTTCTGCTTTAACCGGTCCTAGGATCTTCAGTGAGGCATCAGCTATAACCAGCATCCAAACCGAAAAAAAAAAGACATTTTCACTGTAGTTATCTTCCAGTTGATTGCCCATGAACAAACATACTGTGACTGCAACTACTTCTGTGACAATCTCATATTTTAGTTCAGTAAAGTTCCTGCCCAGGCATCCCAACAGCAAGCATGGCAGTCTATCCCTCCTTGGTTCTAAACATGAAATTATTTACTAGTCCCTTCCTAGTCAACACAGCCACACAGTAAACCACTATGAAAACCTATCAACACATATACCCTTTTTTTATGATTCTTTAAGCAAAGGAATGTAGGAGTTTCTTTACACAAGTTTATAGAAAAACAACATGACCTAGAAGTACTGCAGATGCTAATAACAGCTGGCAAACTCATGTTTCAAAATAGGGCAACTCCACTTATGGGAAATTGCAAACCAGCTAAATCCCCACCTTGCACAGTTGGGGAACATGACTCATCATGACATCTTTCTCTAAAAAATTCTGTGAAAAATGAAAATATTCCTGATGAAAAATATAGCATTTTTTTAATGAGAGCAAGACACAGACAATGGAACAGATTGGAGATTTTAAATTAAGGAATAAAAAAATGTTTTAGAGAAGATTTTAAAATTTCAGTTCTGAAAAATGAACATTTTGCTTGTAAGAAATTAAAATGGAAAGTGTTGGCATTTTCATTTGGATACTGAAATGGTGTAACAAAAATTTCTGTTTGTAAAAGCTTAAAGAAGATATTTATATATATATCTTCAAATAAAAATAAGACATCAGTTCTTTTCATCAGAGGCTTTCCATTAACATGTCATAAAACCCACCCTAAGCATGTAACACTTTGTTCTTTCTGTGGAGGGAAAATCTGTATTTTTTGGAAACAGATCATTAAATATATACGATATAGCATAATACTTCAATATTCTCAGTATTTATGAAAACCATTTCTAGTTAGTTCATGAGCTGTTTTTTTTTTAAGGATTCACTGATTCATGATTACCTAAAGATTTTTTAAAAATGAACTGCTGTTGCTAATAAGCAAAAAACCTGTTAACAGGTACTGAAAAAATTACACTGGAAAATTCTATTTCTTCCTTTACTTGTGAAGGGAAAGCAAGCTCATGGAAAAAGACAATAAAAAGAAAAATAGTTTACCCTTTATCCTCCCTAATCAATAGGTTAATCAAAAGAATCTTAAATTACATGACATTGGAATGCCCTACAGAAATGAGCCACTCTAAGATCTATACTATCTTTACCAAGGACAAGATAACCTTAGACTGGGCATTAGATGTATTATACGAAATTGATTGTTTCTGTTTAAAGAAAATGTATTTAGGCTAAATGAACAGAAACCTATCACAAAAGAGACAGTAAAATATGACTTTGCTCTACAAAAACCCATCTCTTAAACATTCAAATTAATTATCACAAACTTGATATGACATTCTTAAAGTATTTTAAAAATTGTACCATCACACCAATTTCAAAGAGAAAAAAATAGCAACTGAATCAAATGAGAAGGTACTTTAATCTCAAAAAGAAGCTCCCCCCTTGAAAAACAGTAATGGAAAACCGTCAAGTGTTTTGCTCTTATCTTGTGGAAAACAAGACATAAATGAACGGAAAACAAGACATAAATGAACCCAAGAAAACTCCTCTGAAGCTGACATGTATGCACATACTTGGTGCCAGACAGTATCAGAGCAAAACCAAGCACACTGAGAGTTTGAGTCCCTAATATAAGCTTAGTTCAAGGGATGAAAATCTGAAATGTCAGCAGCGGTGTAGGGCCCAAAGTCCATCTAAATTAAAACAGCACATAGTCAATTCTGTTAATTCATGCATCAATTCTGAAAGTAGGTTTCTATATTATATAGTGAAAGAGCTACCCAAAGAAATTAAAACTATATTGCATGGGTGAGAGTCATTGGTTATTGGATTTGATACAGTACACATGTAGCGTATATATACTAGTTTCATGCCCAAGCTAGTGTCATCCCAATGCATTCTGCTCTGTCATGAAGTTTCTGGGTTACTCAGATATTCAACTAGGCAACATAGAGATGTTTTCAGTCACTTAGGCATGATTCAGAACATATCTCAAGCAGGCACACTGTATTTGAAGTAGTAGCAGATGTATTTTCAAATATTTGACAGACAAAGTAAAAGAGGATGTGTCTGAAAGGAGAGATAAAAAACAGGATATAATTCTGCCTCCAGAACTCCCAGAGAAAATACTCCAGGACAGGGAGCTACTTAAGGCAATAAGCTGGAATAAAGCAAACCTTGGAAATTGCATGCAAATTAGCAGCAGGCAAAAGGAGCAAGTTGATGGTGCATGAAAAGCCAGACCTTCAGATCGGGACAAGTTCAGCATCAGTTTTCTCACAAGTAAATTTCCCGCTGTTTCACTAGGCCTGTACTGCTTTCAGAGATCACAACCAAGTTTGCAAGACTTTAAGCAGCAAAAAAATTATTTGCCACTACATTAGTCTAGTCACCATGACTGCCCCTAGCAGAACCCATCTGCCTTCAAGGTACTTATCAGAAAAAAAAGTGAAGACAACCAAAGTTTGTCTATCTAGTATTGATGTAGAGAATGCTTTTCATACACATCAGTATTTGCTACTCAAGACTGATCAATATCTGTGTTCTTATGTTGAATGTTGTTTAGTTAAAAAGTAATTTCTAGGAGAAAAAAATCTATACCTTACAGTACTAGAGAGCAACACACTTATCGGAGAATTCTTGGTTTATAATGGCCTGGAATGGCTTCTAACATGCAACTTTTGCATAAAATAGGATATTATTGCATCACAGAATGTACAATTGTTGAGGGCACTTAGAACTAGGCAGTATAATCAGTGCTTCTTCAGTTTTCTCATTCATTTTGTTCTTTGCAGGTTTTTCTGAAGGTATATAATCAAACACATTGTGATACCAGAGATGTGAAATAATGAACTAACCAAAAATCTTAATTTATTATTATCGAACACCAGTGAAATTATTTGCATTGCTTTTTAATTATTATAATGCTATTATGATACAAGTCCAAAATAGTAATGTATAGATATTGTTGCTTGATTAAATGGCAGATTTTTTGAGTTAGTTAGTTTGAATGTATATATTCTTCATGAATTTCAATACTTCAAATTATTTTAAAGTTTCCTGATGTCAGACACCAAGGTGGGAGTACAACATCATTTCCTAAAGGGATTAAAACACGGAAAAACCTTCTTTCTTTTTTTTTTTTTTTTCTTCATGTGTACATTCAGGAAGGCTGGTAGAGCTGGCTGACTAATAGGCAAAATCAGTATATCACCATTGTTACCAGTATCTTAATATCATTGTAAAAAAAAATACTGAAATTCTAGGAGATGAGCAACGTGGAAACAAGGGTCACTCAGCTAAATATAAATTTAGGTTGAACTTCAGGTTTTTGTGAAGTGTAAAGACAGTAACATTTTGGCTTCTTGACTCTAATAGACTATATTCTCTGGCACATCTGTCATTCTAAGAACGATAAAACTGGCTGCTCTGAAATCAGATCTCATTTTCCTAGAAACTCAGCCAGTTGTCTTAAAGGAAGCAAAAATTGAGACCTTAGCTGCCTTCTGTCCAAAGGGCACTTGCTACTATGATGACTGTTTATCATCCTACCCTCTTTTTTTTAATGAAATTAAATTTTTCAGTTAGATGAAATCTAAATGAATTCAATGAAATTAAAATTATTTTTTTTTAAATGAAATTAAATACTTAATACATTTTAAAACCAAATAGACAAAAACCTGTGTGAAGAGTCCATGAAGCCCAGTGCTTTCTTCCCTTGTCAGTAGCTTCATAAAGAGCTGGATAGACATTGCAGATGTTCCTGCAGGGAAACAGAAGGATGAAAGCAAGGAGGATTTTTGTCTTTGTTTCCATAATCTTGAAGGTACCTGAACAGTATAGGCAACAGCATCCCACACAGTAGAAAATGAAAAGATTTAAAAACATCACTGCTTGAAAACATTGTCTCATTCAAAAATAATGTGAGGGGAAATTCAGAAGTAAAACGTGAAGAACCGAAAAACATTAACAAGTAAAAAGTAACTCACATTTAAAATATGCTTCAAAAATTAGGTAAGCACATGGATCTATTTCACAACAAAAAAGAACAAGCTAATCCTTATCAGAATGCGGTGCTGTTTTCTATAATACTGTATCTCATCAAAGACTGAACATTTGTTCACAAGGGGAGCACTGCTTACTTTTACCTCCTCTTGCCAACTTTGCCAAAACCATTAATTTAAAATAATGTATGATGTTATTTATTTTCTGTTTAATACCCTACAGACATAGAACTGAAATCAAAATCACATTCTTATTTAAAAATCATCTTCCCAATTGCAACTAGCATAATTACATATTTTGTATTAAATCACAAGCATCCACATCCTAATAGAAATCCTCTAGCCAGTCAACACATACTCCAAAAAAGTTACTGTATGAAAAACAAAACAACACCACGCACAATAAAAAAGCAGAGTTTCAGGGAGACTCTCCAACAAAACTTCTTTGTTTAAAGTACAGAGATACTGAATCACTGTCCAGTGGGGTCTTGCTTCCTCCACTGATCATAGAATCGTTATGGCTGGAAAAGACCTTTAACATCATCAAGTCCAACTGTTACCTAACTCCACCAGGCCCACTTCTAAACCACGTCCCTGAGCACCATATCTAGACAGCTTTTAAATACATCCAAGGATGGAAATTCAACCACTTCCCTGGGCAGCCTGTTCCAGTCTTTGATAACCCTTTTAGTGTAGAAGTTTTTCCTAATGTCTAACCTAAATGTCCCCTGGTACCACTTGATGCCATTTCCTTGTCCTGTCGGTTATAACCTGTGAGAAGAGACCAACACTCACATCACTACAGCCTCCTTTCAGGTAGTTGTAGAAAGCAATAACGTCTCCCCTGAGCGTCCTTTTCTTCAGACTAAACAACCCCAAGTCCCTCAGCCGCTCCTCATAAGACTTATTCTCAAGACCCTTCACCAGCTTTGTTGGCCTCTCCAAAACCTCAATGTCCTTCTTATACTGTTGCACCCAAAACCGATCACAGTACTCAAGGTGTGGCCTCACCAGTGCTGAGGGCAATGGGACAATCACTTCTCTGGTCCTGCTGGCTACACTATTCCTGACATAGGCCAGGATGCCATTGGCCTTCTTGACCACCTAGGCACACTGCTGGCTTATGTTCAGCCAGCTGTCAATCAAAACTCTCAGGTACTTTTCTGCCAGGCAGCTTTCCAACCACTCCTCCCCAAGCCTGTAGCACTGCATGGGGTGGTTGTGGCTCAAGTACATGAGTCAGCCTTTGGCTTTGTTGAAGGTCATACCATTGGCCTCGGCCCATTGATCCACCCTATCCAGGTCCCTCTGAAGAGCCATCCTACCCTCAAGCAGATCAATACTCCCACCTAACTTGGCGTTGTCTGCAAATCTACTGAGTGTGGTCTCAATCTCCTCGTCAAGATTATTAACAAGGCTATTAAACAGAAGTGGCCTCAACATTGAACCCTGGGGGATACCACTTGTGACCACCTGCCAACTGGAGTTAACTCCATTCACCACCACTCTCTGGGCCCGGCCACCCAGCCAGTGTTTGATCCAGCAGAGTGTATAGCTGTCCAAGCCTTGGGTAGCCAATTTTTTTGTATGAATGCTGTGGAGAACAGTATTGAAGGATTTACATAAGTCCAGTGCAGGTGCATGCACTGATGGATGGTGCAGGTGGATTCACGGATATGGATACAGGCCAGACCCATCAGAGTCTGGTTAACTACCCACCTGTTTACTAAACAGAAAGAGCTGGTACAGACCAGAAACCTAAATACTGTGAAGTGCATCAGTTGTCTCCTATTGGGCTTGCTTAAAAAAGTGACAGCTCTGTGAGCTGTAGCTCTAGATAAATGGTTTATTACAGAATGTCTACCTTTCACATACCAGTTTGCATTAACCCCCAATCAAAGTATCAGGTGAAGAACGCAACCAACACTGCTGCTGCAATAAGAATTTAGTTATGTGTTTACATATGAAGTTAGTTGCTAATGATGCTTAATGTTTACAGTTCCGTTTCTGTTTTCCCATCCTCTTTTATAGACCTGAAATCAGTTTGATTCTTTTGCAAGTGATGTGGAAAGCTCCAGGCATTTTTCTCATTGCAGTATAAATTTCTCTCAATCCACTTGCAAAGAAGATGGAAAAGTGGAAAATGCACCTTGTCAAAGACATTCTTTATTGTAAATAGGCCAAAATCCCACTTACTTCTCACTAAGAAGACTAAACACTTAGTTCTTTGGCAAAGATCAAAATATAAACCAAAAGAAAAACCTTAATGTATCATTTGGAACAGTTGGAAGCTTTATACCACATTAGAAAGAGGCAGATTCCATTCTACCAAATTAAAGGATAAGAAGAGGCAGTTTGCAGAAGTGTTCTCAAAATGGGCAAGTTTTTTAACTGGATAAATTCCCCCCAAATTTTCACAATCTTCACATTCTTAGAGGTAGCAAAAGAAGGAAAGGCACAAAGAAAGTTTGCTTGGCAATCTGATATTGTTACAGATTAAGAATTTATAGGTTTAGTAAATCAGAACCATGGTAGTAGACAGACTAGGATTTGCAGCTATGATTTCCACCTTAAAGCTTTCTTGTTTAAACAGCACGTTAAGCAGAATTTTCTTTTTATGGCTGCTTCTTTCTTTATTGAGTTCACAAGGCCTGTCAAGGGAAGCTCTACCTTGAGGATTGTGCAAAAATGGTTACTTTCTACAGATGAGCTGCCCCTGCAGATCTTTAGGACAAATTCACAGTGATTCCAGTTGGTGAGAATTTTAAACCAGAAGTGCAGGATTTTCTGAATTCCTGATAGAGCTATAGCAAGTGGAGTATTGGGCTTCACTTTCACGTGCAAGAAGAGTTTACCAGATCTGCAGTGCAAATATATTTCTAACTCATAAATTGTGTCCATTTGGTTTAAAATTGGTAGGAACCCTTAGAAATATCAAAAAGAAAATCCTAACTATTTTCAAGTCACTTACTAGGTAAATTCACAAGCGTGTTAGCGACGACTTTCAAAGCCTCCATTAAAATGGCCATGTAATACTATAAACTTCCAAAGGTAACATATAATTTAAAAATCAAATATTCTAGGCTACTATTTAAAGTAAAAAAATATTGTAAAAACCCAATGCTGAATGAAATGGAGTGTGATAATATTTTGAAATAAATGGTAGTGTCTAAAATTATTGGAAATTCTCACCATTCAGAAGATGTACAAAACATTCACAGAGATCAAAGTTACATAAAAAGGAGAAGGAAAAGTTACCTAAAAACTATTTTGCGTGTGTGAAACAGAGAATGTATAAGGGAATGATTACAGCTTATAAAAGTGACCTTAGAAGCACATGCAATTTAGAAGTCCAGTACTTTTGTAGAAGTTTTTTTCTGCCTTATAGTACATTAATAAAGAACGTTAATACTAGCTTTTAGATGATAATAATAGCTTTAGATGAAACTCATATTGCTCCAACTTTTTGAAACCTGTGATAAATTGAGTGTATTTAAAGAGAAAAATTCTAGGCAAAGCTTTCCTCCATTGAACAGGCATATTAGATACACTTTCACTGTATCCAGAATATTGCGTATTTCATACAATATTATTTATGGAAATAATGAATTTAAAAATCCTCTGTGATTTCTGTGGACAAGTCCTGTGACTATTCATGCCTTTATAGCAATTTTTGACATGAAGTAGTTAATTTATCTTCCTGAAATGAGTCTGATAAATACAGGAGGATAAAAAGTTGAAGGAAATCTCAATACAGGTCGGTTCTTTTTCCCTGTTCATATTGTTCAAGACAATCCCTGCAGATTCTTCCATTTTTCTATTTTTATTCTATTTTTCTGTTTTTAAATTACTAACATTAATTCCATTAGGTTAAGCTTTTTAAGTCATGACCACTAGCTGGCAGTACTGGACATGACTGGATGATCACAAAAGTTTTACTCCAGCTTCAAAAGCCGCTCTTCATAAACTGGCAGAATAAGCCCTTCTGGGAATTAGTTCAGCCTAAAGCGAAATTTTGCTGATACGTTGAGGCCAAAAGAATGGCTTTTGCTGCATTTTATGGGATCCCAGGCTATAATTTTAATTGTAGTTGTAGTGTAATGTAAGTTTGAACAACTTCTGAAACTAAATTACAGTCCTGAAGTTTGCATTATCATTTCCATCTCTTCAACAAATGAAAACAGAAAGTATGAAAGGTCAAGACCATAAGTTTTTTTATATGCAGTGACAATGAAAATATAAATTTAGAAAAAAATACAGGTCTGGCAATATCTAGAACAGAAATTAATCAGCTGCCTCTACAGAGGTGATGAAACTACTCTTGTTGTATTTGCTCTAGTAAATCATTATACTTGCTTCAACTAGGCTGGGACAATGAACGTTATCCAACAGAGCCCTCAACAGTCAATCGATGTAAACGCCTCAGGTCATAAGTTATGGTAAAAACAAATAGTGAGGCCTACGGTCTTTATCGCAGAGTGTTCAATAGCATATATGGCACGCACTAAAAGCGAATTACTAGTTCAATATTGCTACTGATTTCAATGAGAACAAAGTTGTACTTCAGCACAAAAATCCAGTTGCATATACTTTCAAGGGAACCTATATCACAGTTTCTTATTTTTTTATTCCCCACACCTATTTTTATTTTGGTTGTGGTGGTGCTTTTTAAAATGTAGAGCTTTATGTACCCAGATGAGCCAAAAGAAGTTTCTCCAATTGAAAAAATAATTAACCAAGCAGAAACTTCAAATGCCCATCACTGCCAAAATAAAATATTTTTAGTTCCAATGGTTGAAAAGGGGTATAGATGTCTAAATTCAGTGAGATACCAAAATCACTTAGCATAATTCAAGTTGGAATATTTTATATATTACCACAGAGTCACAATAACCAGCACGAGTCAGAAATGTCTGTCAAGATGAGAAATATTGACAACTACCAGGGTGAGAAAGGTGAGAAAAAACACCTTTTCAGGTGGTTTTAGCTGCAGGAGCTACAGACTAAAAACCAGCAACTATAAAAAAAAAAAACAACAAACCAAAAACAACCCAAACCAGAAATTTTCCTAACTTTTGGATAATTAGTTTTTCTGTGTAACTGCTATGTGTGTGCATTTGTTACCTTTATCCTTTATTCCTCCTATGTAGGTGATGTTACTAAACCTGGTATAATATTTACTCATTGTCTCCTTACAATTTCCTGTGCTTGACCCTCACTGTAAGTTCTTAAAACTTAAAAGACTGTAAGCTCCAAAGAGCTGCCATTTGCAGATGTGTTAACACCCAAATATTTGTTCCTTCACATCTAATGTAGTTTTCTTTCAAAATTATACTTTTCTGATACCTTCAATTTTACATCCTTATTTTTCTGGTTGTACATTGTTAATTTAGCTAAAATTTGGAAACACTTTAATTCTCACTTTCTGCGTTGTGACACATTTATAGAAACTGCAGCCGTGTCAGTCAACAGTCAGTGCTGCTGACTACAACACCGTAAGTTCCAGCTGCAGAGAAGAATCCTGTTTTTACTGGTGCAACTCATGCTCTTGTTTGACTAATGGTAAAACTGGGAATAATCCAAAGTGTGTACACAAGTTACATTTATTTTACGCTTCTGTAATGCCACTGACTCGAACATCACAGTTACTCCTGATTTACACTGCTATAAATCAAACTGCAATCACAGTCTGGGAGTGCCTTTTTAAGTCAAAAGCTGGCATTTTGACATAATTACCATTCCAAATAGAACTGCAGTTAATTTCCTACTTATTTTTCAGAATTCTTTGCATTGTAGTTTTCATTTCCGCTGATTTAGCTATGTAATTACTTTTCAGTGGTGGCAACAGCAAACATGGTTTCTCCTTGCTATCAAGGCAACATTTGTTTTGTCAGTTACAGTAATTGCATGAGTCACTGAGACCATGAACAACCACCAGGGGTCAAAAAAAAAAAAAAAAAGGGAAAAAAAAGGAAAAAAGGGGAAAAAAAACTCAGCTCAGTTCAAGAACTGAGTTTTTTTGCTATTTCTTGTCCCTCAAAGAATAGTATCATGGAGTACGAATATCACATATCAAGTATCACATATCAAGTGAAACAACAAATACTAGAAAGAAGAATAAATGAAATGTTTCATAATTATAATGAGTTAAGGAGTTCATTTTGAGAGTGGAGAAAGCAGAAAAGAAAGAAAGGGTATTTTAATGGCAACCAATTTCCATATCCATTTAATTGGTACCTAGTGAAAATACTCCTGTTGAGCCACAAGACTCACAGAGGCATGAGAATTCCACAGAGGCAGCACAAAACTGAACATCCCCACCCCGTACCCCCCCAAGAAGTATTTTTGGGGGGTGTATTTTAAAATGCATTTTTAAAGACATTCAAGTTAGTCTATGATGGATAGTATCAGTGAGACTGAAGCACACTGTAGAGAAGCTCTAATTGAAAGCACATTTTCAATTTACTGCAGGCACTGACAATAAACTGGTCAGGGCAACACGAAACTCATTATAAGCTAATTTTATTGCTGTGCTCTGTGCTACTGCAGTTAGACAGATACAGTCACCTCAGCTGAGAATTTGTACATTATACTGTATCGCTTAACAGGGAGTTTATGTTTTAGGATTACCAGTGTAATCCTATCAAATTCAATGCTGCCAATATGTAATCCTGATTAATTTAGTGTTTTCTAAGAGTTGCACCAGATCAAAAGTAACCAGTAGAAGTCAAAATAAAAAGACCCTTCTCTGGATTTTAAGTTATACGTACATACTGAATACAAATTTCTACATTATCAAGAATTCTGCTTCTACAAATTGAATACAATTTGGTAAAAAAAATAAAAGGGCCATAAAAATGAAACAAATTATTTTTCCTACTAGAGTAAGAAACCAAATGTTTCTAGCTCAAGGACAAATCATCCAAACAGAAGAATGGGATGTAGTGATTATTGCTTTACTGCTTTTACAGTTAATGAATAAATGTACGAAATAGGTATTATAGAAGCCCTTATCTTGGTATTCTGCTAAATGGAAAAATGGGATCTCAGCACTTTAAAAGGGAATAAAAATGAAATCTAAACTCTTAAATCCAAAATTGCAAGCCCTTGTTCAGCTGCCACTTAAGACTTAGAGGTACCTAAAATAATTACTTCAGGTATGTGCCTTAAATATCGTCCAGCACCTAAAATTTTCCTTCCAGGTGTTCTTGGCAACCTTTAAATCTTGACATGGCTTAATAACTCAGTGCTTAAGATCAGTCGGGTTCTATCAACCTGTCACCCTGAATTGCTCTAGAATTCTGTAATTGCTCAAAAAGTTGCTTAAATTGCTAAAATCTTTCTCAGAAATACATGGTGTTGGGATAGGAAGGAAAAGTATCAAGAAAAGGGAAAATGTGTTCGACATATCTGTTCTATAAAATAAATAACAGTCAGAGTACCTTGGTTTAATTCATGCATATACCCAAGCACAGAAAAACACAGATCTCCAAGGAGAAGACTAGAGAGTATCACAAACTCATTAGGCCATTCTGCAAAAGTGACACTCCATCTTTCTGTAAGAAGATTCAATAGTAGCAGTGACAGTAGGCAAGTAAGAAGGTTTATGATTATTTTGCATTAGCAGGTTGAGCACTGTGGTTTGGTTCCTCTCCTACTAATTTTTAAAATGTATTTTACATTAAACAGCAACTAAATAAAACACACAAGGTGGGGTAGGGACGGAGTCCTGCAACTTCCCTGTCAGATGATGGTTTGATGGTTTTAAACATTAGGCTAGAAATCTAAACGTGTGATTTTAGGTTTCCTTTCTCTCCATCTCAAGGAATCTTTTTTTTTTTTTTTTTCCTTTCTTCTTCAAAGGTGCATGGCTATAAGAGAGAAGAACTGCAGTTCAATTGATCTCGCGTACTTCATAGAGAAGTTCTAAACATATTGCTTAAAAGAGTAACTTTTCTACAGTCCCTTCAAAGAACTAACTTGCTTTCAAGCGTCTACTTCAGGATACAGTTCAAGACTCCAAGAATTTGGGTGGAAACAGATTCCATCATGCCGAGACATGATTTAAAGTACATTTCAGTCTTCACAATTTTGTTTTTTTAACTGTTCTCAGTGGTTTTCTGATCAGTACAAAGCTTATTTTTTTTCCAATTTCACATCTACTTTCAAAGTACTGCTTAAAAAGCAAATACCTAACACCAAAAGTAAACACTCTACATAATCTAGCCAATGCTTTTAAGGAAGAATTTCACTTCTAGGGAAGAAATAAAGGACTTTAGAATTGGAAAACTCGTAATTTCAGGCCTTGCAAAACAAGTTCAGAGGCATTTTTTTTCATTAAAATATGTCATCTACCTTTTAAACATTTCATCGTTTAAACGATTAGTAAACGATGAGTAAAACCTATGTTTTACTCATGTTAAAAGCCTTACTAACTTTAAGACAAACATTTAAGTAAAGGTATGCATCATTTCAATCTCTGAAGTAGGAAAACCAAAGAGCAATTAAATCCAGATTGCTAACCAATAATAACAATAATCAAAAAGATTTCACAGGCAAATTTGAGACAGTCCTTAAAAATAACAAACTATTTCTGCTTGTAAAGGCATCTGTCACAAACTAATACTGAGATGTACTTCTGAACACACACGGATGCAAAATAAAATGATGCACAAAGCGGTGTACACATGCAGCAACTATTTGTGAACACATGATTTTAGGCCAAAATAAACACCAGAACATACAAACCTACAGCTACATTTTCAGATGAAACTGGTGTAGTTCAAGCCAAACACCTACTAAATGGTGCCAGGGCACTGAAAACGTCCTAGACCTTCTTTATTCTGCCTAGCTATATTCTTCATCTTTCCCTCTATCGCCCCTTTTTTGTCTTTTACTATCGCCGCTCTATGTACTGCTGTTCTCTGGAACTGAGTGAACTAGAAATCAATTGCCTGTGATGGCAGAGGGTGATATTTAATTATCTAGGGGCAGAAGAGACCATCTTGCTAACAAATTTCAAGTGTGCAATGCTAATTTACATGCAGGCTTCTTTAAGTGGAAAAAAGTATATGCACAAAACCTTCTAAATTTTTGTGCTTGTGCTTTTTTCCTCCATCAATGTGTTAAAGGCAGTAAACAAGTGATTATATAAATAGGTTTTGGTGCATGTTAATATTAGTGTGTGAGGGGATTATATCTATAATAAATTTTATTTCAAGCATAGACATATTTTAAAATTGTATTTTTCACATATGCCGTGAAAACAAGGATCCTAAAGTTTTGTACACTATCCAATTTGTCATTCTTAAGTACTGAAAATGCAAAGCAGCTGCCATTTAAAAGATTACACTGAAAATTATTTTAGTGGCATGGGAAAAACACAAATGAAAACAAAAAATAGAAAAAAATCTAGTTAAAACATAAACCAAGAGCAGTTGTATGCATCAGAGTTTCTAGGAACCGATCAATGGATCCACTGTCTTTATTAAATAAGGTCTTCTTGCTGAGACTATTGTTATGGCTTATTAAGCACCGTCATTGCTATTTGCAGACTGCAGACACCTGTCCACTGAGAACTGGACTGAGACCAGCTGGAAGAGTTATCCTCCTGCAAATAGAGCTCCATATGTTCAAAGGGCTACGTGAATGAACCCTGGCTAATAATTCCTCGCAGTATCATCCTCAATTTGGAACATCATCATCTTGGGGTCACTGTAGAGCAGAGGGATGGGAGGGAGACATAATGACACTCTCCACAGTGAGAAAAAGTAGCACACCAAGGACAAGGCATTGATAATTTTGCCTTTGAAGTTTGGTGACCAACAAACAGGCTTCCAGTCAGTCAGGATAATCTATGCATTACCTGTCTCCACAACATTTGTTGTGATGTCTGGAAATGAGCATTACTTCACTATTCTGAAGAAACTTTCAGATTTGCATAGCTGCTAATACAGTTTTAAGTAGTTTTTTTGTCTCTCCTAAAAATAAATGTGTGTAGCTTTACCTTTTTCTGTTTTCAATTATATTAACAGAGATAGCTACGGAATATACTCAATGTAGAAGTGACTAATATTTTTTCTTTATTTATTTTTATGTGCTAAGCAAGTATTATAGTGTCAGGTGTTTTAATCAGCCTAAATCCTTCCTGTCTCATGGGAACAACCCACAGATTCTGGTAAGAATTAACAAAGAAAGAAGCTGATCAGCATAGAATATACACCTGTTTATTACTAACAAATACATCCTATTTTAAAATCTCAAGGATTAATCAGCATGAAGAGAGTTTCTGAGGGAAAAGATATGGAAAATTGATACTGATTTTTTCTCTCTATGAAAAAATATAATAAGGTTTATTGGCATAAGCAAATGGACAAATAATATTCTTTTTTCATTTGTGAAGGTAGGACTTTACAAGAATTCACAAGGGAGGACTGCATCTCAGTGAGTATATTACACACAATGTGTTTAAAAAAAAAAAAGATGAACACTAAACTACCAAGACAGATTTTTATGCTCGAAGAAATATACACCGCATATGAAAATCAAGATTTTAAAATCAGCTCTGGGGTAGGAAAGACAATAATATTACTCAATACTAATTAGCAATTAAGAACTAACTCTAATTACTTTCAGTTAGAAATATTATGCTCATTTTTTTCTAACAAAGATGGCACATGCATAACATTAACACATGCATGATAACAAAGGGACAGTTTGATTTTCCACCATTCTGTCATTGAGAAAGTATGAACAAGCAACCAAACCTTCCTTGAAAGGATTGCAGTGTTTTGACGGTTCTCTGCTGTACTAATTTTGATCACCTTGAAGATTTGGGCTACAGAAAAATCAAAAAGCAAAGCACAGAATTGACTTGAGTAAGATGATTACAAAAGGGATTTTTTTCACTGAATTCTCAATTCATCAGTACTGGGCAAAAAGAAACTATCTGCCCCTTATGAATACCAAACCATTGTTTGTGATAAATACAGAAAATACATTGTGGGGAAATACCAGAATCCTGAAGAGAAGTGAGCATGTCCAAGGAACCTACAACTGCAACAGGTCATTATTCAATATTGTGGATATCCATGGATTTAATACAGCACAAGGAGGAAAACACTGTTGATGCAGGAGGATGTGGAATAATGAAAAGAGGGTAATCAAAAGGAGTTGAGTAGACAGCAAGAACCAAAGCCACCAAGAAACCAAAACGGGGGGAAAATGAACAGAGATAAATAGTAGACTAACATTATCAAAGAAAAGAGATGAGTAACGCTAAAGTTAGTAAGAAAAATTACAAATGAAAGAAGGGAAAGTATTTAAAAAAGGAACTAGAATGAAATGTCCAAGAGAAAACAAGACACTCGGTAAAGGAGGATGAGCAGTAACACCTTTATCAGATAAGTGAAAAACAAAATTATAAAGCTCTCAACAAACATAACAATAAGACAGAGAAAATAACAGATTAATTAAAAAACAAAGAAAGGAAATCACAAATTGACATATACCAGTTACTTCCAAGGCTGTTTTCCATTCCAGGGAAAATTTAATTTTCAATTTCTCTTATAATGAGACTACATATTCATTTCATGTCCATTTCAAACAGAAATTAAAAATATCCCAACACATGCTGTATATTCAAACCCCCAACTTTGAAAGACCACCAATAAGTCTCAAAAGGTAATACTTCATAAATTAGCAAATTATATAGTTGCTAGTAAACAACCCTTTCTATCTCACTCAGTCTGTTCTAAAATTTTAGTACCAATTAAACAAAATACTTAAGAACATACTACTGATTAATTATACAAGGTAGCCACCACTATTATCAAACCTCCTGGAAAATAAGAGCTCATCTGTGGACTCCAGGTTACATTCCTAATTATTTTAAAGGTTTTTATTACCTAGACTATAAGTTCTTCAGCGCAATGAACTTCCCTCACATGTACATGCCATTAACTACCCAAGAAGATCTAACGAGAGAGATGTTTTCAGGACACTGCTACAACATAAATTAAACAGTGTTGCAGTGAATGTATCAGTAAGAACTGAAGACACGAAGCAGAAGAGAGACTAAGTAGAGAAATAGACTTCGAGCCCCTGTCATTCAGGCTGTGGGGTCTGATTTTAGGACTGTGAATACCGCATTGTGAACAAAGGGCTGAGCTGTGTTTCATTACCCTTTAATTGGCTAATTATGATGTAATTAGATTAACACTATGCAGTGGTTGTTTTGGGTTTACGGCAAATCTCAGAGTTAGCAGGAAGGCAAGCACTCAGATGATGACTTGGGAACTGAGGTATTTCACTGGTGTTTCCCTCTTGGCTCCTATTACCTCAGGAGCCCCTGGCTCGTCTCTGTAAGACTTCAAGTGTGCTATGATGTAGCCAACACATCTCAAAGCAACAGGCTGAGGGCCCTCACTAGCTGCCCATCCCTCTGACTGTTGCCTGTTGTCCCACAGCTTATCACGAGCAAGCCTGATATTGTCCCCCTCCCCCTTCAAGCCTCTGTCAATGAGCCCTGCTAGCTTGTGAGCAAAGACCCTCTTCCCCTTTTTCAGAAAGATGAATCCCATCTGATGCCAGCAAGCCTGGTGCTGTGTAGGCCATCCCATTATGAAAAAAAAACAAAACTGTGGTGGTGGCACCAGCCACAGAGACACATATTAATAGGCTGGACCTGTCTGTTTCTTCCAGTGTCGCTGCCCACAACTAGAAGGAGAGAGAAAAAAACAACTTGTGCTCCAGATTCCCTTACCAGCCATCCGGAAGCCCTGAAGTCTCTTTTGATCACCCTTGGATTACTATTGCAGCTTCATTGCCACCCACATGGAGGAGCGGTAATGGGTAATAGTCTGAGGGCTGTACCAGCCCTGGAAGTTTCTTAGTGATGTTCTTAACCTGGGCCCAAGGGAGGCAGCAGACTTCCCTAAGAGGAGGGTCTGCCCAGCATATTGGACCCTCTGTTCCCCTCAGAAGGGAGTCATCTACAACTATAACCTGTCTTTTCTTCCTCATAGAGGTGGTCATGATACGTGGGGTAGGCCTTTCTGACCTCGGCAACACCTCTGGTGAAGATGGACCATCATCCAAATCATCCATTGACTTGCATTGCACATCCAGAGCCTCATACCTGTTGTACAGAGGCACCTGGCAAGGTGGGGTGGGCAACGAGGGGGTTTGCCTGCCACCCCGAGTGTGGACTTCCCTCTGTTCATTCCTCTCTTTTAAGTTATTGCCTTCAGCCTGGCAAGGGAAGATACAGGATCTCCCTTCATCTTGTTTTTTTTTTTTTCTTTTCTGGTGATTGTTCCCCTTTATGTCTCAGGCAGGAGAGAGTACAGTTCCACCAGTCTAGTTCTCAGACTCTCTGATGCTCCTTGACCTTTCTACTGTCTCTCGTAGCTCTCTCCCCAGGCTGAGCAGATCATCCACCTGGTCACACCTCACACAGCTTTTCTCTCTACTGCCATCTGTTACCAGCGAAAGGACCTCGCACTCTCTGCAGCCTGGATGGCTGCGTGTTTTGGTGGGAGTTTTGTCTGGGTTGCCATTTTCATTCTGCCGAGTGCAGAGGACATGGCTTTCCGCTGGATGGACACCACAGCTGAGCTCCTTCTGACAGGGGGACGACCACCAATTGAACTCACTTCTTGAGCTGGTAGGGTGACTACGCCCTTCCTGAGCTCTCTTCTGCAGAAACTGATGCACCACAGTCTGTTCGTAGTGCTGCTGGTCACTCGTGCTCCCCAGGCTGTTTTTTGTAGGTGTGGGAGGAGTCGCGGTTGCTCTGGCAAGGCCCAGGTCTCCTCAGCATCTCTCATGAGAGCTACTGGCTCCCTCCAGGTCTCTCTGCTGCCCCGGCATTTCCCTGCCTCAGGAAAAGCCCCTGTGTCCTGAGATCTGTCGCTCCGCTGCGGGACAGTCTGGCTCTGGAGCAGGTTCCCTTGGTGATTGACTAGTAGTAACCTAATAATTCTATATGCTTCTTGGTCTAAAGTGAAAATATATACCAACATAGTACACATGTATCTACAACTATCCATATCCATATATATATATATATATGGATACGGTATGTTGGTAAATATATATAATACTTATCCATCTTAAAATGAATAGTTGTAGCAAGGACAATTAGTGAAAGATTTAATTTCACAGGAGACAGCAAGCTTTCGGTGCTCAGAGACAGAAGAGACAAACAGGGCAGAATTTACTGTTACTGAAGAATCATGTTCCATGATATTTTTTCTATAAGTTCTCAAAAATTCTCAAAGACTTATTCACCACTGGTGGAGTTAAATATAGAAGTGACCAAAGTTTACTTTTCATAAAATATTGGTAACATAGTCCTAATTTTAGGCAGAAATAAAGGCTGGTTTGAATGTCCTGTACTTCCTCAAATCAGTAAGATTGATTTTTTCATGGAATTTTGTATTTGTTAACTTAGCAACAGCAGTTTTTCTTTCATTCCATTAGGCTCAGAGTATAAACTCACTTTATTGTTTCTCCTCCTTTATTCTGTACTTAGATTTTAATTTAAAACTGGATAAAGTATGAGATGTAATGCAATGGTTTTCTAATCAATAATGTGATATATGCATGAATTCATACAAATATGAGCTTGATTGTTGACTAGAAAAAGCCATTATATGGAATACAATTTAATAGAAACAAATGTCTGTGCCATTTAGAATAGCTACCTCTAGTTTTGCTTTTAAAGGCTCCTTTTTACCTAGGAACACTGCATATAAAGGTTTGCAAGAAGAAGATGGGGGCTTTCTGGCCCTTATGCTTTAGGTATTTTATATTTTGAAGAGTTATAACAATTACTTCTTCTGGACCTCCATATGCCCTTTAAAAGTAAGGCTCCTGAGTGAACTAACCTTGTAAAAATTTTACTCCTGACAACACTTCCTAGAGAAGTGAGATTTGATGATCCAAGCAGAAAAGTTGAACAGACTGGTAGAAGTATTCTGATCCCAAACACTTGGGTACTATTTGTCTTAATAATCTAAAGTAGGTATTATTTGATTATTTGTATGTAACTGGGAGAAATAATGTTCCTATTGGACTAACAAGTAACCCCCATAGTTAAATAAAACAAGTTGTCCAAAACACTTCAGCAATTCATCAGTAGCTACAGTTTCATTTATTTAACAGGGTGTGTCCAGAGAAGCAGAGGAATATGAAGAAGAATTTCTGTCCTCTGGTAAGGATTCAGGAATACTATGAAGTGTACAATTGACAGACCCAGAAAAGGAATAGTGCATGGGAAGTTTACTAGTAACTTAGAAAAGCGGTATCTTCTTTCCACAAGGACAAGGTTACATTTACAACTACAGGACAGTGATCTGAAGATACACGGGATGATAAGCAATTGTGCCCATGGTAATGACAGCTTCATCAAAGGTGCACATGCCAACAAATCACAGCACCATGGCAGAATTAGCAGTGACACAGTTGACAAATGACTGAGGAACATCTGTTTAGGTGAAAAGTACGTTACAGCACTGCAACAGAGCATTAGCAATAGCTACCACAAAAAACCTGCTCAATGAAAGAAAAAAGATTGCGAGTTTGTCCTGAAGAAGGGTTGATTCTTTATTGTCGCTAAGGCTGGTTTAGCACTTGAACAACAGTTTCACGTAAGGTTGCTCCTGTTTGGTTTAGAAGTCAGTTTTAGAACATTTTGCTGTCGCTCAGTGCTGTTGCCCCGCAAGGATGGACAATTCATGGATTAGACCTTTCAAAATGCAGTAACACAAGCCCTCAGTATCACTGAGGAGCATGACAGTAATCCAGTGTGTAATAACAAAGAAAAAAGACTCTATCAGCTCCTACCAAACAGTCTGGCTTCATCATTAGGTGCTGTAATAAAAAAGTGATCCACAGCAGACAAAGCAAGGTTAATCTGTGCTCAGACTTCCCTACAGCATCACTTGCCGCTAGTAAAGTTCTTGAGAATTTATACAACAGACTACATATATATATATAAAAATATACAGACACATAAGTGACGGTATTTGGTTTTCAGGTATGATAAGAATCAAAACTTCCATTCGTATGAGCAACAGAAAATCAGGCTACATTTATTTAGTTCTTCGTGTTGATACTAAATGCCACTTAATGATTTAAAAATTTAGTCCAATAGTCTTATTTGAACCTAACTTTCTGTCTAGGAAAAGGAAATACATAAAAATTGCAATATGAAAGACCAATAACTGGAAAATTTTAAAGCTCCAGTCCAAAGCATCCCAGACCTGAAAAGCTGTCCTGGATTGTCACACAAGATTCTTACTTTCTTCCTGGAAGTATTGTTAGCGTTTTGTTGCATACATTGTGCACAAGTCTCTGAATACTCCTTAAGCCATCTACTTTAATTATAACATTTCTTACTTTATTTGTTAGTTTATCTTATCAGTAGGACCTTTCATTTACCTTTTCTGTACTCTTTTAACAGTAAAATTTCATTATTCTCGTCACAATAATAGATTGTAGACTGCACGTACCTGCTTAAAACATTCTCTAGTTGCCCTGTATGGTCTGCTGTGATAGTACTAGATATGTTCTCTGACTTAAAAAAATCTACAGGACTAAATTTAAATGTATGAATTAATATTTGTGTGCACTATTCAAAATGGGCTTTTGTGACAGATGCAGCAAATGCAGTTGGTTTTTCAAGCTAATGAAAATTCTGAGAATTTGTCTTTCAAACTGTACCAATTATTTGAATTTTCCTGTGTTGCAAAAATCATGTTCCAGGAACTGTGGAACTCCACTGTACAAGATACAACTGCATCTACCATCTCAGACCATTTGCTTCCTCTAAAAAGTGCCTTAGGTTCATCCTAAATTTCTGTATTCAGGTTAAAAAAGGTAATTGAATCTAGGCAAGTAGTCTTATTGTGCTTTAACACGATCTCTCTTTTAAACCACTACACAAAAAAAAGAGGGATCTTCAGATTTTAATGCAGCAGATTTAAAATTCATATTTAAATTCAAACATTCTCTTAATATCACACTTTGTACTATGGGACATAAAAATACATAAAGATATCATGTGATAGAAATATATCTTAAGAATTTAGTTGAAAAAGATGAGCTAACGTTAAAGATTTCCAACATCATTTGTGTGACCAAGAAATGTCAGGTGGTGATTTTAAAATATATTTTCTAGTTCAAGAACACTTTTTTTCTATTTTTTAAAGAAAAACTTTAAGCTTTCCATCCTCACGGTTTAAAAACAAGCAATAACTACTCCTTCAGGTAATAGGGTTTTTTTTTATTATTTCAAATTCCATTATTTATCATTGATCAAAATACCGGTCAATGCATGTTACTTCGTATTAAAAATTGAAAAATGGAAGAAAACTATGAAAACTTCTGTTTATTTGAAAAGCTATTTTAGTTGAACAATAGCTTTACCAAAGAAAGTCTGACAGGGTCAAGAATTTATTGACCTCATAAAACTAGCTCACTTGGAAATTTCTGGTATTAATGGTTTTACTGTAAAAAAATGCTTGTTCACATTGAGCACTTGCACATAATTTAGGGTCACATAAGATGTATTATTACCAACTTTAGAGTAAAGATCTACTAGTAAATAAAATTAACATTCATAAACAAACCTCCCCAACTGCCAATCCATAAAGAGAAAGCTTGCATTATAGGTTAGCTGAGATCGTTTAGAGATATTCTGATGTAAAGACATCATTAATTCAATTCTAAATTATAAGGAAATAAGCAAGTCTGCTATAACAAATGAAAGTGATTCATAGTCCAAAAAATGCTGTCTCCTCCCCTGTCCTTCACAGTTCTGTACACTGGGATGGGGAAAGCCATTGATCATCCTTCATCTGAAGTGAGGTTGTCCTCATTCATTACCTTTTCTCCTTTTATTCCCAAAGACGGCACAGAGTGAAGCCACCAGAACAAGAGCTATGTATCTTGCTTTAAGTATGTATCGAAAAACAGAGCAAGAAAAGCAGTGTAATAAGCTCTTCTTCATAACTGCTGAAATTGGAAGGCCCAAATGCTCAAACCATTTTTAGGCCATTTCAAACTTGTGCCAATATTTTTCCATTTTCCTAACTGTGTTCAGTTTAAAGATATCAAGACCAGCAGTCCATATTTGCATTTCAGTTTATCTAGCAGACAGGCACAACAGCTTCCTTCCCACTCTGTCGTGCTACATGTCTCAAACAGCAGTGAGTGCGTACAAAAATATCCACTTGTTTATGGGAATATGTAAAAATGGATAATTGTATAAATTCCATTTTTCCAAGAAGAATATTATTTCACAGAATACTGAACCTCTTTTAAAATAGTAACGTTGTGAGATCACTGCATACTACACTAAAGCTTCTGATTATTGTTGTTGCTGTATTGAAAACAAGAACACGTAATGCTGCTAAACAGATTTTTTTAAAAACTCCTAGGCTAAGAGCATGTAGAAAGAGTTTCATCTCAGAACATTTTTATGGCTGAATAAAAGTCTAAAAAAAGCTTTTGTAATGGAAACATTAGCACAAGATTTACCTAGCACACTATTAGTGAAAATTGTTATCCTTTTTTTCATTGCTTCCCAAAATTTTAATTAGAACTCTATCGATTCTGAATTTTCCAATTGCTAAAATAAAGTATGGCAATAAAAACCTGTGATAGATGCTACAGTGTTTTAGGCTTTTCTTACTAAAAGAAGGGAAAAAAACCCAGAGAGCTAAAAAAAAAAGGCTGAAAAGCTACCTGGGTTGTTCTTCCCTACCCTGTATTTGTGAAGGCAATTACTCCTATTGAAGTGCATTCCCTTTCATTCGTCACTACTGAATTTCTTAAAGTTTTCCAGATTGATTGTTTTTTGTCTGCTTGTTCTTTGGGTTTGTTTTTGGTGGGTTTCGTTTTTTTTTTTGTTTTGTTTTAGATCATGAAACTAATCTACAGGATACAAAGCATCTTATAATAAAAGAAAGAAGGCTTATAAAGTTCATTCTGACAGTATATGTTAGCCTGGTTTTAGGGCAGGTGCTGTCAAAAAATACTTATTCATTCAGCCATGAACAATATAAGCCATTGTGAGAAAGTATCACATCTAGAAGAAAAAAACCCATGAAACTGACTTAAAAGGAAAAGAGTAGTATACATCAAATATTCACTACGCTCCTAATTAGTATTCATTTCTAGTTTCTCCTAAGTAACAAAGGAACATAGCAAATGGAAAAAAAATTACAGGAACAGCAATATTTAATATATACATGTAACTTAGCTCACCAAAGTCATTATTTTCTGTTTTCTCAGGCTATAAACAGCATGCCAAGAAAAATAGTTTCTGTGTGTGGTCATTTCTGTGCATTAATATATTTTATAATTTTCTGAGGAACCATTTCAATCTAATGCAACAAATGCTAGAGGCAACAGTAGTCTATTTATGATTTGTTTTCCAACTGAATAACTTTACTATACGATTCCAATAATTGTCAGTTATATCTAATGGCAGAGGAACTGTTCCATTTATTAAATTCTGCTTATTTCATTAATCTAGTACATGCTCTAGACTACCTCTCAGTGTTACAGTTTGTCTTTCCCCCATAGATCATTCGGAGACACCTGATAGGGAATAGCAAATCAAACTTACTCCACTCTTCACCCTAAGTCTATAACCAACTGAATCTATTAGTTACTTTATGGAGGTATTTCAAATGGTTGTCATTTTAATTAAACTAGTCTACTAAGATCACTTTTACAAAGGTCTATGGAGTAATTCTAAGATTTATTCAGAAGTGAAATCCTGTCTCATGTCACCCTGTATCAACATACCTTTGCATTCTGTGTGGCCTCTTCTCCTCAGTACTGCAGCAGTTTTCTCAGGGATCAGAACACCAAAAATGAGAAAGCTGCTCAGAAATGTGACAGAAATCACTAGTAAAATGCACTGGCGATCTGCATACAAACAGAATATTACCATTAGAGGAACCTTGATCTACATATTTTGGCATCGCAGGATTATAGTATGGCACTTTGCTTCAATTAGTCTCAAGCTTCTGTTGCCCCAAACTCAGCTAGTGTTGGAGCTGTCCAATGAAGAACCAGCACAAATTTCAGGATAACATTTATCCCATGAACACAATCCTGATGTCTCTGTGGTCTACCTTGCCTATATTCTTGGCCTCTAGCCATGTTTACATTACAAGCTTTTGTTTGCACACCTTGATGAACAGTGACGTGAAGAATTGAGATCTCTAATATAGTTGTAAGAACAATCAAATAGCCACAGTTCTTTCAAGAAAACTCATATTGTTTACACAAAATGTACCCATGAGGGGTTCAGAATATGCTTATTAGTAAAAGGACAGTTTTCACTACAGTAGTTGTGTCCTTGCTAGGACTATTTTCCAAATCTAGTGTATCTGCGCTTGCTGAGCTGCTTCCTTTCACTTGTCTTTATTTGGATTTTTGTTTCTGCAGAAACATGAACGCAGAAAATTTAAGCCTGCAAATCTTTCATGATATGAATAAAGAGATCGTAGGTGTTTTAAGAGGTAAGAATGATCTACTTCACAGGAAAGCTATATACAAATCTTGCTGAGAAAAAGGAAAACAAAATCAAAGATGATGTGTCTGCTAATTTTATATATTTAACTATTAGTTAGAATTGTTATCGGTTATTAAGTGCAAGGTTAGGTAGAGATAATGACACAATCATAACATCACTGACAGATATTTGATTTGTTATTCAAACTAGACTCAAGAAATAGACATGTTAAGTATATATTTGGCAAAAGAAGTATATCTATATAACTAAAACAAGATATATAAATTATAAAGGTGATTAGGTGGGTGGAGCTGTTCCTGGGTTGATATTGACTATTCTGAGTATGGCTGAGAAGTATATGTGATGGAAGGCTTCCTTTCCTCTCACCTGCCTGTGAGTCAGGAACCTCCGTCATTTTCCTCAAACGTAGTGCTGAACTGTTTCCTTTGGCTGCTCTGTAGCTGCCCAGGAAGGACTGGCTGGGATAGTTTTGAATCCTGAACGTATGTAAGGCAACCTCGCCAGGAAGACAAGTTCCTAAGAGGGAAAGAAGGAACATAAGAGCATGTAAACAACAAGTGAAGATCCTGTAGTCATTCATATCTCTCTCTCTCTATCTCTCTCTCTCTCAAAGCATAGCCCCTGTTGTCTGACACAATAGCAAACTACTGCCACCTCTGCTGACAGCCTCCATCCCTGCTTCCAATTCTTGTTTTCATTAATACATGGCATCTTGTGATTTCCTTACTTAATCTTAAGCCTGTATAGCGCATGTCATTAGGTGGAGGGAAATCTATACCAGTGATTCTAAGGGTGTCTAATATTTTGAAAGACTTTGACAGGTCTTTTCATGTTAAAGGCAAAGGGGTTATCTCTGGAACTGGTAAAATCTTTCAAAGCAGTGGAAGTCTCAGGCTAGCTGTCAAATAGTTTGGAGTAAACACAAAGACAGACAGTTTTAATTGGAAAAGCTAGATTCCCCACACAGGCTTGAACAATGCCTCTCTCTTAAGAAGGGGAAAAAAAAAGCTTGTTTGTAAAGCTATCTATTATATGAGTATGGGATGGTAGAAATACAGGAAACTTCATTCAGTTTGGCTTTGATTTAGCTAATCTCAACAGAGGCCTGCAAAGCCAAGTATACAAGCTATAAAATGACTAAATACTTGAATTCTCACACAGGGCTGACACTCTCAATCAGCGTCTATTTTGTCCAGTTAGCCAACCATCCTAAATTTTTCAGTCAAAACTGAAGGTATCACATTTGATAATATTTAATTCTACTTCTACCTCTAAAACACTACAGTGTTTCAGGCTTTCATAAATTAATTTTGAATTGTCACTGTGGTGAGGTATACTTCAGAATATGTGTGTGTATATATATATAATCTAGTACCTAATGAGAGAACCTCAAGCAACAACACTCTCACAACTCTTTCTGTTTTCACATACTTTTTTATTGAAGTTCATAGATGCGGGAGAGGAAAAAATTCAGACACTAGTTAATGCTGAAAACAAAAGATTCTTCTTGGAAACTACTGTCTTGCAGATTATAATCATAGCCTAAAGTATTAGGTACACTTTGATGTTTCAAAATCAGGGTATTCACTATGAAAAGGATGGGTGGCGAAGGGATTGCACATTTATTACTGCAGGAAATGGTAAATACACTTAACAAAAGAAAAAAAAAGAAAAAAGGAAAGCCCACAACATCATATTTTAAATAACTGCATAGCCTTTGGCAAACACATATCTTAAAAAAAAAAAAGAAAAACAGTTATCAAATTTTTGTCCTTCAGTTTGAAAATATATTACCAAAATCAGACAGAGGCTATGGGCACACAGGTTTAATCTCTTGTGTAAAAACTATATATTAGTGGCAAATATACTTTTTCTGCTTCTTCAGGTAGCATTAAAATGCCATTGGGCTTGAAAAATCCCCCATTTTAATTACATTTTTACACTGCGATATAATTGGTGCTGTCATTACATCATTAGTCATGTGTTACCTTTCTGCACAATAAAATGCTTAAGCATTTCACAAAGTTTGCTCAGTTGAAACTAAGAAAATTACAGTTGGTAGGCAGAAAGGGTCCTTTATTTTGTTACTTTCATAATCTTTCAGAGCCAAACAACAATCCAGTGCCTAGGAGCAAGCACCCAAAGTAATTAATGGGTCTGAGATGACAGAGCAAGCTCTTTTTCTAACAACTAAAATTACACAAATGATCAGATCTTTCTATTCGTGTCTCTTCAATCCTCAGGCACATATTCCCTGAATTGTTAGACTGATACACTACGCTAGTAAAAAAGTATTGATAACTTTATGTAGAGAATGAAGGAAATTTTCATTTGCAACACACACAAACAAGTAACCAGCAGAGATCAACAGAATCCCAAGTGTGCAGGTAACGTACCATACATAGTCTATATGTAAGTAACAGTTTTAACAGCTGCGGAACAGCCAAAATGCACTGCAAATGGATCCAAATAGATCACAAAAAAAGATCCGGGCAAGTTAAATCAGGTAGACTTCCAAAATAATTCTGTCAGCTTTAGTGGCTTACATGGGTGAACTCAGAATATCATTGTCCATACAAAATAAAGCAGAAGGCATGCTTTCAGAAATTCAGTTTTAGACAGTCTTTAAATGTGAATTGACTCTAGGACATATCTTGCATCTAATTCTTCATGATATTTTCTACCTGTGGTTCCAACCAACCTCATTTTTCTGCACAATCTGGTTGAGTTTCTAGGGAAGTTTTAAATGTGAATCACACAAGCCTGGATGCAGCATCCAAAAGTAGTGGACCTTCTCTTCCAGATCTGTTTTATGCTGTTTAACACATAAAGCGTGAAAAGACACTGCCACTGGTAAGGATGCTACCTTTTGATCATACATCTGTGTTTTACATATTTCCTATTTATTCGTTGTGGCAGTCACCCTGCTTACACTGTTTCCCATTGCTATTAGAGAACAATTTTAACCTGCCTATGGCCAAGGAAAATATATCAAAACTCATCATGCTCTGCGTGGCATGCTCTCAGTGATATTTACAAGCTATCTTTTCCTCCTGGAAAATGAGAGATCACTGCAATTGAACTAAGTGAACACAACACAATGGGTCATGAACAAGGATCCGAATCATCATAGTTCATTTCTAGAGCCGTAAACAAGAAATTCATACAAAGCCCAGTTCTTTTCTCAATTTTTCAATAGTTTTTGGAAGAACTTGAAAAAAATTAAGTGGCATATACTGAAATGTTAACAATGGTAACATGGAAGAGATACAGCCTTCGAAATTTTCTGCAAGCAATCAACATTATCTATAATTTTCCTCACCAAAATGGAGTCTTAATAACCACATGACTGGCCAACTTTAACACTGACTGACAAAGAGACAAATGAGAAAAATATACTTTGGGAAGCGTGGTAACAGAACTCAGAAAAGAGTATAATCATTAACTGGCCAGATGGTGCACTTACTGTTGCTTAGCTTTGGCTCAAGAATTAAGCACTAAAATCATAAAATTCTTGATGATCTGCATATTTAACGGGAGTTTAAAAAAAAAAAAAAGTAGATGAAGCTGTTTTCTTTTGATTATGTTGCCTTTCTTTTTTCTTTTTTTCCTAGTGAACCTCTATTTCTTCAAACTCGGACTTTAGTATTTGTTTTCAGTTTGGCCTACTTGTAGAAATGATGATCTAATTATACAGCTTGTATGCTAGTGGCAGTTTGTAAAAACAACAAGAAAAGCTGCTGAATTTCACTATATTGCTCTTCAAAACGTAAATGCTTTTCAGCACACAGCTGTGTGATAGTGACAGATAGCCGCAGATACTACAAGCAGGCAATACAGGTGAACCTAAATGAAACATCTGTGATTGAACAGGCTGCATATAGCTTATACCAATACCAGTGTAGACAACTTAGCCAAAGCTATAGGATTTTAAAGTTTCTAAATAGAATATATTTTGAGTGAACTTGCAGAAGTTAAGTGTTCGCTCCTGGATTGTAGCAGAAAGCTATTACCAGAAAATGGAGAGTGATTCACCTTTGTCAAAATCAGTCTACTGAAAAAAGAAGGAAAGAACCTTTTTTTTAAGCTGTTAAAGTACTGGATACAAATCTCACTCAAAATCCTCTAAAGGATTCCAGAGATAAGAGCACAAGAAAGAAGCTCAGTCCCAGGTAGAGCCCCCAAAGGCCACATCTAGTTTTATGCCCATTTTATTCATCTTTTCTAGCATAACATACAACTAAACCTTATACTTACTTTAACGTTCCATCTGTTTAGGCACATTCTATAACTGTTCTGTCTGATTATGCTGACACACAGATACTGCAGCCAGCAAAACCTTAAGACTCATCATAAAACACTAATATTTTTTGTAAATAAAATAGGAGTAAATTGAATGATGATGAACACAGGCATCAGAGTGAAAAAGAATCTTGTACTGTGATGGATATCCAAGATGTTTTGTCATTGCTTCCTGGTCAGATGCTTGTTTTTATACTACTGACTTCAACCCCAAATATATACAGATTTATTCAAAATTCAGCTCCAAAAATTTCCCTTTTCTTTAGAGGAAACCTACTGGAAACCTCTCTTCTGTTCCCAGCTTCACGCAAGGTACTCATTTGCTTCGTTGAGTGTATTCATTACAACGTAATATGCCCTACTATTAGAAAGACATCCTTCTTTCCAAGTCCCATCTCCCTCTTGCATCTGTTGAAAAACTTAAAAGAAAACTGGATTATCTACTATTATTGGCTTTAAAGGGAATAATTGCTGAATGATTGTAAAATAGTACTCTCAGAAAATTTTACAAAAATCTTGACAACACAAAGCAGTGAAAATCTTTCTGTTTATCTCTAGTCAATTGATAACAGAGATTGTTCAGAGGTTATGTTAAAAGGTTTAGTTTTTTCAGTGAAAATTAATTTGAAAATTTCAACTATATGTTCTATAGGTGTATCTGCATAATATACTTCCTTATAAGAGCAGAGTGTTTACCTCCACAGAGTAAAGTCTCTATAACTTAATGCTTGTGAATACTGCTACCTGTTGTTTAGTATCTGAAAATACTTGCCTATCTTAAATATTTTCAGCTACCCAAATGAATAATATAAACTGAAAATTATTTGCTAAACTTAATGCCTGGTTGCGTTTTTTTTGCCTGAAAATGTAGTCAGCCTTTCACTTAGCTGCCAGCATGAATACCACCTGATTTAGCTGCCCAGTTTTGCATCACAGTTAACTGATGGCTGAGGAAAACTACAACAGATAATTTTTATACTGATGTTTGTCCAAACTACCTAATTAATTAATGAATATATTTATAGAAACCAGGACTAGTGTGCTGAAAACTCAGATTAAGAAAATATTTGTAAGACATTTACTACACGATGACTAATTAAAAAAAATACTATAAAATTATTTTGTTCCACTTTTATGTTGACATAGGAAGCATTACTGTAATTTTCCAAAGCAGCCAGGGTGTAACTGAGAGAACCAATTCATTCTGCAGTCACATCTGTCCCTATGGTTACGGCATGCTGAAGGCTATACAGACACTTGTCCACATTTTTCCAAAACCTTTCTGACAACTTCCTGGATTTTGCCTAGGGCAAATTCTGTCTCTGTTCTTCGCTACTCTCTAAACCCATCGAGAAACTTTTCTCCAAAAAGCAGCTGTTACTTGGGAACAGCATGCCCCTTCTGTTACTTCCAGGGCTGTAACACTCAAGATGCTACTGAAATTTGCTGCTGTGAAGTCCTGAATACAAAGTTTCCTGTAAGATTTTGTGCTTCAGCAAGGCAGAATCATTCCTACTGGAAAGCCCACCAGCAAAGCATCTTGTCAAATCATGTTAAAACTTAAAGATTCATTGACATCCTCATTTCTGGGTCACAGATGCTTTTTATTTATCAAAATGTTGGCATTTACTTCTCAGGAATATCCTGGAATTTTAAAATCATTAAAAAAATAAAGAATTTACAATAAAAAAAAAAAAATCAGATGAAAGGATTTCCTGTACTATATCAGAACTACACAAAAACTATTCCAGAAATTAGTACTTTTCAGCATTAGTTATTTGTTATTATTTTCAAAAAAAAAAAATAACTAACTCCCACTCCTTCCTTTGTTCTTAATCATTTGCGGAAAGTTTCTATCTATCAGAGATTTATGAAGCAAAACCACATACAGTATTTCCTTCTTTCATAGTAGGTATTCATAGCAGAACTGCTATCCAGTCTCTACTAGGTAAAACATACTCTGAAAGTAACCTTTCAGAAATCCTGCAATACTAAATAAAGTTAATAGAACCCCAAGAATAATAAAGCAGTAAATCACAACACTTGTTTTTCAGCTATTAAAAGCAAACATACACTTCCCTTTTTTTTTTCCCCTTCACAGTTAAACTGCCTCTTTCACACCGATAGCTAATATCCTTCTATTAACTTGTCTACTTCCTCATTAGGCATTCAGTTGAAATAACCTGTGGCATATCAATTGACTTCAACAGATTAGCATAGCTGTGAGATGCTACAAAATGGGCATATCTGTGCCATGAATATATTTAGTTTGAATATTACAAGATTTTTAACTATCAGAAAAATGAAATTCTAGCAGTCTCTCGTTAGGAATAGGAGGACTCCAAGACAGTTTAGAAAAGGGATAACATGTTACTGTTGCCTAAGATAGAAGGGACTGAGCAACCCAGGAGATTTCTTCCAGTTTTAAATTTCAAAGCCAACCAACTAAAATCACCATCCTAAATTACTTCTCCATCACCTACTGACTGTCCAAAAACCCCAAATCATCATTTTCCTTCTGTCCTGACTAGGCTCCAAAAATACTACCATTTTTTTCCTTTTTCCTGAAAGAGGTTCTCTCTTATCATATTATATTTCACTTTCATCACATCCTAGCCTTCTACGCATGTTCTGTACATACTCTATTTTTTACTGTATGTTAAATTGTAACTTATTAATTCTCTATTTAAGCTTTTACTCCTCACATCTTAATTATCTTTTATTTCTTTTTAGCCTTCAAATCAATTTTTCTCATTCCCCTGTTTACTGGCCCACATCCTTTGAAGGTTTCCAGTGCCAAATGATTCTCTAAAGTTTCCTTCCACACAGCACAGCTGTAGTGACCTTTTTCTATAGAAAATCTTCATGACTTTATGGTTCATATTTAAGAGCTGCACTGAAATTGATATATAAATAATCATGCTTTTGTCTTTCAAAATTCACATAAAATATGTCCTATGACAGCTGTAGACCACAAATGCATTACAAGCATTAGATCATGAAACTAAGAAGCAAGAAGAGAAAGTCATCTTTTCCCCTTAATTTTTATTAAGGTTTCTATTAAGACAAAAAAAAAAAAGATTATTCAAACTGCGCCTATAAACAAAATACAAAAACTGATTAGGTATAACCTCACTGAGTTTTATGCAGTTACAGATGCAAGTTCTAAGCTAAGTTGTTTCCTTCAGATGTGAGTCTGAGTTACCAGCTTTTAAATTGCTGTAGCCAATCCTGTTCACTTGTAAGCACAAGATAAATCAAACACAATTTTCCTTTCCCTTATTTTCAGAAAAGACGAATATGAAAATGCTTAAGAATGTAATTAAATCAGGTTTCATGGGAAAGGTAGAAAAATCTATGAGAACAGTGTTTAAAGCACAGAAATGAGGAACAGTTACATTTACCTAAACGTCACAATTGTTAGGAGTCAGTAATCCACATCAGAATTTGCTTTGGTTTCTGCAAGGATAAGATTATTTTATTCAAATGCTCATATAGTAAAGCTGGTATTGTGTGGTCTGAAGGAAAGTAAGGAAGAACATATCTTGCCTGGAAGGCTCTTCTCTTTTTACTGTTGTCCTGGTTGAACTATTTCACCATTTTACAAGAATGTGAAAGGATCCTTTATTGCAGCATAATATCAAGTCAACTAAAAAGAAAATCCACTATAAAATTAGATGTATAACACAGTCATGTTCCAATAACAACGATCAGTCAATAGTAAACCTGTTAAACTCATCAAATTCTGACTCAGTTAAATCTAGAAACAGAGACATAAAATTAATGAAACAGTTTAATAGTTTCTTCTGGAATATCACCTCAAAACTATTAGGGCAAGCCATGCTATGAGTTATTTGATAATTATAAATCATCAATAGACAATGGGCTTTTTTATTAATGGTATCACTAAACAGACAGAATTAACTGTAGGAGTTATTCTTTATATTTTTATTAGTAAAATGAAATCCCTCTGTCACTTAAGAGCATTGGCTCCAAATGAAAACAATTACAGGAAAATTCTTTGCAGAGCAAGTAAGCAAACCTCCACCTCCTTGCTCTTCTGAAACATTTTTCTAGCCCAAAGGTGGTCATTTGAAATAGTACAGATAGATTTTTATCTAGGTAAGCGATAAAATCTCCACAAAACATAAGAAGTTTCCTCATTTCTGTATATCCAGCTACAAGTCCTGGTTAAATGAAAAAAAAGAAAAAAAAAAAAACAGAACGAAGAAAAGGTTATTTAGGCTGGAGGGAATTGGATAGCTGATCCCCATTGTGTGAGCTTGCATGGGCAGGATGCAGGAACAACTACAAAGACACAGATGAAATGGAAAGAGTAAGTTTATTTTTGTTACTTTGCCAACCACAGGATCCCCGAAGCAGCACCCGGGCAGAGGCACACAAAGTGGGGATGGAGGCACCGCAGAGCTTAGCCCATGCTAGAGGATCACTGAACCTGCTGGTTTTGCCTGCGTTCCAGGGATTTGTGCAGGCGTAGTTTACCACCGTGCTTTGATCTTTCCCACAAGCAGGGCAGGAATCTCAAGGATGTTTGATAGGGTGCCTTTAAGTCTATCACAGGCCTGTGTTATTGAAACACAAATGTTCTACTTGTCCAACACACAAGGCTAAACAACAATTAGTATGGTATGGGTGTTTTTCTACACCTCAGCTACAGGTCACTCGCGCATGTTTACAGTACTCCACACCAATTTTCTGTTATTTTTCCACATGCGTACTAGAACAATAGTGAGACAAATCATGGACTTACCCCTAATTTTGCAATCCAGCAATTAAACACAGCTGAGTTCTAGTATAAGTCATTTATCACAATGGCATTAAAACTGTGCATAATTTAGCACTGATCTATTTGGCATTTTGGGGCCACTACTACTTCACAAAGATACTGAATCTCTTTTTTTTTAACTTCCCTCTTTTTTTATTTTTTAAACTCCAAATAGCAGTAGCCATATGATCATAGGAGGTCTGGGGTGAAAAGTCTTTCAACATCCTGCTTTTAGATTTTATTTATGTTTTAAAACAAGTGAGTTACACATACTCGAAAGTACAGCATTATGGGTTCATTAAACCCATATAAATCCCACAAGAAACAGCAAACTTTAAAACTATTCATTTCCTAGTGTTTTCTTTCACATAGAGTTTAAAGGACTGTGGGCAGATATTTAGGATCTTTGAGGATTTTGCCACACAGGAAATACAAGAACATGAGAAGGCAATACGATATACTTCAGTTTACTGGAGTTTTGGTTAACACTGCAATAAATAGTTGTGAATTTGGGAGAAAAAAATAAAACCAAGCTTTTTGTCAATGGGCAAACCTACATGTGTTAATTTCAAAAAGGTTACCCTCATATTATTTATGCTATCATAAATACTGCGTTTTCTTCCCAATATTAAATCACCCAAAACCAAGCCATCAACCAAGACTCCAGTGTGCTAAACAGCAATAAATGCTAAATAAAGTATAATATATACGACAAACATAAATTTGCAGATAACAAATTAAAAAGAAAAAGAAATCAGATCTTTAAATCTTTAATAGAGGTTTTTAAAGTGTTGTTTGAAGGTTCTAATCTTTTTTAACCATATTGCTAAAAATTGTTGCTACTCTTCTGTAAAAATTGCCTCTAGTTTTGTTGTACTTCAGATAAGTTCTTAATTAGTTGTCAGCAATGTCTTAAAATGACATTATTTACCTTATTTGCACTTGCTACTCTTCTAGCACACCCCCAGTTGTCATTACTCTGTCACTCAGATAGAATTAATACCTTTCCCACAGTAAGTCATCAACTTAGAAGTGATTTTGTGCTTCTGGTGGTCCTGGAGACACCAACAGAAAGTATAAATGGTAAGTCTCAAAAATCAGAAGGGAAATTAAAAGAACCTACACTTATTATTATTTTGTTCAACTGCCAGGATTTGAAGATTAGGATCCTTGATGCATTTTTCTCGTAACTTACATTGATAAAACTGAAGCAAGGAAAACCAGAGGATAACAGGACAGAGAGGGAGGAACAGAGAACTACATGTCTGTACTGTATCAGAGTGTGAATACTCAATTAACTGCTCATCTCTTTCACTTCACAGATTTCATCATTTACCTATGAGAAAATGTTGATTATAAGAGATATGCTTGTCAAAAAAAAAAAAAATGAAAATCTTCTCCCTCTTTGTAAGGAGCTTAATAAAGATAACTATCTTTTTTCATGACTATCCACCACTACTGTAGTCCCTGTAATCATTTAGTCCCTTGCTAGCAACACTGGACAGGGATAATAAGCAAAAACAAAGCACCCGAACATCCAGTAAGTGCTGTTAACACACATTTACTAAGACATAGGTTCATGTCTAAGCAGTTGGTAGAGGTCTGTAGCTCCCGCGCTAGCAGGCATATACTACAATAACCTCTTAGGTACCACTTCACTGGACATAGTGAACATATCTTCAGAGATTGCTTTAGGGAAACCAGCTATACACCAATTCAAACTAGAGTTAAGCCACTAGAATTCATCCTTCACTACAAAAGGAAACACTGCTCCAAAAGCTAAGATAAACTCTATTCCTCTTCTCTTTACTCATATGTTTGCACTGTGTTCTGAACAGATACAATAAAACTAAAAGAAACTACACTGACCAAATAGCTTTTTTTTTGGTGTTTTTATTTTCCCGGTAAACAGCTTTGAAGGGCATAGCTATTGATTTTGACTGTAGATTTATTAAATCAATCAATAATAACAATATTCAGAAAGTAAAGCTGAATAAACAACGATGAAGCTATAATTTAAAATGCACAGCAAGTTTCTTTGTTCTTTCAATATCCAGCAATTTTCCCACCTAACTCTGGAGTGAAATTCTAGAATGGTGTTGCATTCCCCACACCTAACAGCAAACCAGCAGTAGGAAATACATTTCAGAATCAGATTCCTTGAATGCATATGAAGGAACCAGGATTCATACCCACGATATTTGCAGAATTAAACTAGAACCTCACAGTGAAGTAGGTATTCATAGCAGAACTGCTATCCAGTCTATACTAGGTAAAACAGACCCAATTTGCACCAGATTTGGTCCAATGCTCTGCACTCCTCCTGGAAACCACCTTTTCATCTTACCCCATCACAATTATTTACTTCTAATTACTTTTAATATTTATTTCTAATGCATACTAATCTTAGATTTCTATATACCACACTGTGCAAAACCTTGCATGGACTCTGTTCCCAGTTTTCTCATGCACAGGGGTGTTTAACTACCACTCCATTTTGAACCACAAATTCCTCTGCTGGAGGCAAGAGGATTTTGACTGAAGTGTATGAAAAATGTTTTCCGTGTAGAAACAGTTACTTTGAATCTACATTCTTTTACTCACTGCGTCTTTGGAAATTCAGCAATTACCCTTGACTGAAGAACTATTTTTCTCTGCTTATTCTTTCATTTGATCACAGAGCCTCAAATCTCCCTCCAGCAAGAACTGTTTCTAAAGACCTAAACCTTTCATTACATTGGCTGGACTTTTTTTCTTCATTTGGACACAGAAATGAGATTAAAAATACTCAATGAACTCTTTCATGACTTACTTTATATTTTAAAGATGTGAGATTATCTCACAGTTCCTTTAAAAAAAAAAAACACAACTGTGTTTTTATAGCAAAATATATTCAATATACCAAAACTATTTTGAAAATAAAAATTAATACAAATTTTGAACAAAATCCAAAAGTAGAGAATTTTTAAGCTGAAAACTGTGCTGTGTTCAATAACAACAGCAAATGTAGAGAAACAAGACATTTTTCTCAGGCAAAGCAAAAGCTGAATTTGCATGGCATTTTGCTAGCTATTAAATTTTCTCCACATCAGAAATAGTTATATTTTACAGTGTGGAATTTAACCTTCTATATTTAAAAGTGAAAATTCACAAACTGCAGAAAATATATAACTTGGTACTTCAGAACAATATACTTGAAAATTTTCAAATTAGTTGGGAGCTGCATGAGTATAAAATCATCATGCCCACGGTACTCATTGAACTAAAAAGGACAAAGCTCACAAAAAAAAAAAAAAATTTAGGAACGGATCTGAAAATAAAGCTAACTCCATATGACTGTAAGTAAGGAGAAAAAGTCCCAGCTAGCAACTTAAGCTGAACTGTATTATCAGGAATACAGACAGAAGAGAAAGGTATATGAAGAAACCTTCAGTTAGAAAAAAATCAGTGAAAGTATTTTAAGTAACTGTAGTGGTCAATTCATCAGTACTAGCATCCTTTTTTTGCTCTATGAAGTAATTCAACAACCGGGAACTGTGGTTTATATTTCTATTTCACCTGCTTTTAGCAGGGTAAATTTGTGCATTCTATGGGGCGTTATTAACTTCGTGCCTACAGCATGTGAATGACAAGGAATCGATGAGAAAACTTTCATATTGCAACGCACTTTACAAGAAATGATCTAACTGAAAGCAGCAACACCAAATAGCTAGAAGCTTTGGGAAGTTCAGTACTTTTCACTGAGGTCCTTCAATATCCTTCTACACAAGAAGCCAGTTCCCTTTGAAACGTGGGCTCCACAGGCTGCTGCAGGTAAATCTTTAGGAATGACATTTACAGTTACCAAACCACTATATTTTGTTTCAAAGGTATGCTTGTTTCACTTCTGTTTACTTCCTTTAGCTCTCATTATGTTTAAGCTATATTTAGGGTAAATGGGTCACAAAAAGAACTTTTGTAAATCTGTTCCTGAAAGGTATTAAGAATCCCTGAGTTTTGGGCCTCGAAGTCATAGTTCACCTTTCAGATAAAATAATTATTTAAAAGACTTAAAGATATAACCCTGAAGTTGAACAGTAGATGCACCAACAGGAAGTTGATCTAATTAGCTACATAAAGCAGGCAGGATTGGGAAGGATCAGGTGGATCAACTGTCTATTTGTTGGTTGTATGTAAATTGATTTGAGGCATATTACTTTTAACATAAAGATATGTTGGAAGTCCTTTTTTCTGGCAGTGACCACATAAAGTTCCATTAAACCTAGTGCTGCATATAACAGAGAGAAGGTATTATACTCTGCAGCATTAAGGATTTTTCTTATTAGATTGAGGGTTTTCTGATTAAAATGAGGATTTTTTTCTCATTATTTCAATAATCCCTTTTTTTGCCAATACTAATAGGTCTCATGTTCACTTGCAAGAGAAAAATTAATTTTCCTTAGTGAATAAAGAATGAGTTATCAATTCAATGCCACAATACGGTATTTCTCTCCAAAAGTCTAAGATTCTGAACACATCCCCGAGTCCTATTTTTACATGTTTTCCCACACTCTGTGATGTTAATGGCAGCAATATTTTTCATTAACTTCATGGCATTGCTGATACCCTTGCCCTTATTATAGGAGTATCACTAAGCACTTTCATTCCTCAATTTTTATCTGTTGATTCCCCTCACTTTCTTGTCATTGAACCCTGTAAAACATTAATCAAAGTAAGCTAGAGAAAAATGCATCTTCACCTTGCTTTCTGTATTGTTTCCTTGTACTTCACTAAGTCATACTGAAAAATACACTAGATATCTCAAGTAGAGAAAAGAACTCACCTTTGATGTTTATTATTTAAGTGTCATTTAGGCAATGAGCTCTAAGCGGACCAACTCTCTTAAAAAGATCTTTCTCACAAGGTGGAAAAACGTCAGTACCCTATGATGCATGGCAGCAATCGCTTGTGCACTGAAGTATCAGTCACAAAGAGCATCCTTTGCCTGCCAAAGTTAGCTTCCTATGCTGAAGCTTATCTGGAAACTGTGTCATGTATTCGTTTTCCTTCCTTTTTTTTTTTTTTTTTTTTTTTCCGGATTACCGACCCAGCATCACCCATTTGTAAAGCACAGTTCTGAAGTTCTGACTGCTTTGAGGATTTTTCTTAATTCTCAGAGCTTCCTGGGGTAAGGACTGCAACGTTTAATCAGCAGTTGGCTGTCAAGCTTTGTCAGGAGAAAAGGCGCAGCACTTTTAACTAACTGCATCTTTGTTAAGTCTGTTTCAGCTTTTCAACTGCTGCATTCAAACTGGACACTGTGTAACACAGGAATTATAATAGCTATCCTCTCATGAATCTTTTGTTGAATTAGGCTGGAACCAGCTGTGGCATAAAAATGAAGAGAGCAGGCTAGCATATTTGGTGACATTAATCAATTGTCCCAGAGGTGGCAAAGGCCCCAAGGATAAGTCAAGCAGTTAAGAACATTAGGAGCAGCCAACTTTCAGGTTACTGGATAACCTGATCTTGCCTTCTCACTTTCTGGGGGTAGATATTAAGCAATTTGAAGTTGGGTCTTTATTGCCACTGAAATGAAAAAGTGAAAATTACCCTTCTGGTTGCATCCATACTCTTCCTTACCAGGGCAACATATCCTACCCTAACAGGCACCATGAGAAAACTACTTTCTAACTTTATCAAATTATTTGTTTTCTTAGATTTTACTGAATTGATATACTGATATGATATTCGAGTTCCCTCACTAGTTCTAGCACTTCAGAGGGTTTATTTCCGAATAACAAGTCAGTTCACCTGCCTCCCCATTTTGTAGCAGCCTTGTTGGGTACACACGGTATTCTTAGCAGTAGGTTCCCTGTACATCTTTCATTATTCCCTAGAATCTAGCTCTTTGAATTATGATCAAAACTGGAAGAGACAGCTAAACCTTTTTGAACAGTGCTCCTATTTTTCTTCATATTTCTTTCTTTTTTGTAGTCTTACTTCCCAGTTTCTATTTTCAACATCTGTCCTTGTCACTACTTCAGGGGGAAGAAAATATCAATTTGACTACAATTACAAAAAAAAAGGACCATTAGTTACTGTGAAAACATTCTTCCCCTCCTGGGCATAATCAAGGAAAATACATATACTGAATATAGGTAAATATTAAATAAAAAAGCCTCAACAATATGGGAAAGTGTTTCATCTTAAAATTCTAATACCCGTTAAAATGGCTGCTTACAGTACATCATCAGTTTCAAAGAAAATATTGAAGTGACTTTGTCTGCCACAAAGGAACTCTGAAGGGTGAATATATTTCATCACATTTAAAACACATGGCAATATTGTACTGAATTTTTACTTGATAGGGAGCTTAGCTGAATTTGCCTCAGGCAACAAGTAAATTATGTTTTATCTCCTCTCAATGTCAAGTACACAGTAATGCAGAGAACAAAACTACCGTACAATTTACAAAACTGGTACTTTGTTATGGGCATACCTAACCATTGAATATCTGCTTATATTTTCTTCCTCCTTCAGGGTTCATTACCTGTGTATTTGAGGAAAATATGCATTGTACCATGCTGTATTCTCTTTGAACTGTGGGAAAGTGAGGACTCTGTACATCAAAACAATCACTTCTAAATTCACTCAATTCAGCCTAAGGCTGAATGGGCAACAGCTTGTGCGTGGTTTACTTTGTGAAATAACTGTCCCTCTCAAGAGACAGACTAGAAGATGTTTTTTAAAAGGGCAGTATTTATTTAGACACTTGATGCACCTGCAAAACTGCATTTTCATCTGTGCAATCTATGAATTACATAGTTCCAAGTTAATACTAACATGGCATTCTAAAAAACGATGAGGATGTAGCTCACATCCTGCTAAAAAACGAATCCCAAATCTGTGTCTTGAATATCTTCTGTTATAAGAACACAGGGACTGAGATCACTGAGCCAAAGTGGGCTCACTGAATCATATGGCCCACATCTTGGGCAAAGGCCTGCACCAGATGCTTCAAAAAGTGGGACCCACACACACACTCTAGGGACCTGATTCTGCCCTAGTTTACACCAATATAAAATCAGGAGTTACAGCTCCAAAATCTACTATTAGATCAATTCATACACGACTATAATTGTATCTTCTAGTACAGTCATGACGTGAAGGAATTAAGTGATTTTCCTTCTCTCAGGTCAACTTTGGAGGCAACAAAATGAGAAATAATTATGCATTTATGGAATTTCAGAATGTTCTGCATATTGTTTGAGAGTGAAAAGGAACCTGAAGGCACACAGAAGTCAATGAAAAGTCGTCGTCTTTGATTTGTACAGGGTTTGTTTCAAGCTTTAAATGCCAGGCTAATTGGCTCTTTCTGTACCATACTCAATCATTCAATTACAGAGGCAAGTATTACTTACCAATCTTAAATAAATAAATTAAATAATTTGACTATAATGTCTCCTCTAGCTCTATTAGAGCCTATCATGTAAATCTGCAACTTTATTTAGTCACTTAATAATAAACAGATTTTTGTGCAGACTTTATCAGATCTTATGAGTATGCAGGGACTCTTTAAGATCTGCTTGATTAGAACAATTCACTACAGCAGTCCAAGCTTATTATGGTCTGTTTGGTCAATCGGGCTGCAATATATAAAAACATATAAGAGAATTTGGTGCTTGACTCAATGAATTTCCATGAGATTTTACCTCATTATCTTTGAAAAATTCAAGCCTTAGTGTGTCATTCATTATTTATACAATGGAAAACATAACAGTATAACTGTTGGAAATATATATGTATCTTCTTGATCTTAAGAAAGTGTAAAAGTATGTGTACGGACTTAATGACTCTTTTGGAGTGTTCAAAAAACAGCATATAACCAAACTATCACTGATAACTGCAGAATTTGAGCTGAAATACAGAAATATGAACATCTTGAAGCAAAACGTGCTCTTATCTGCTTTTCTCATTTATTTTTTTTAATCCTTTTATCTAGCAATAGAGTTAGAAGAACAAGTCTTTGGGACTTCCCAAGAAGTGCTCAAATCATTTAAGAAGCTGAAACTTAAAGATGACTTGAGCAAACTTTTGTTCTCTGTACAATTTTTTGTTTTCCTGATCCAGTGGCTATTTCGTATCATATTGGTGCCTGGTGGTCCCTGACTGTAGACTGTGAAATTGATGTCAAAGGCATGTCCCTCCTTTCTAGACATGTTCTGTGTCTCAATAGACTAGATTCACACGTGATAGAGAAACACTTCTTTCTGATGCACAGCAGGATAGAGAATAGAAGCTATTGTTCTTTTCCCCCCACTTTGTGTCCTAACTCTTAGTTGGGAAATTACCAAAATTGCTTTCTTAGAACTTGTATCTAGGACAGAGAAGGTAATGTAACAGAGAAGGTTTTTGGTACCTGGGATTGCATTTTTTTTGTATAGGGTATGTGAAAAAAAAAATATTACTTAACAGCACCTCAGTATACAATCACGCTATGGCACATTTCTCTTGAAAACTGCCTATTTTGATGAGTATTTTCTGTCTATTCATCTTCCATAAAGCTTCTACAAGTAAGAAGTACAAAGGTTCTCTTAAAATCATATTTCGTTTTACTTTTCATGGAGCTCAACAAGCATTGCAAATGAAAAACAATTCCAAAACTCTTTCCTTCTCTCTTTTCCACCAAAGGTATGTGAATAAATAATCTATTGATTATTGTCTTTTGTTTCATGTGTTACTGTCATTCTAGCAGCCAAGTTAAATGCAATTTAGTTTTATCTGGAGATACATTTCCTAACTGAATGGGTCTCCTTTCTCCCTCCCTACCAATCCTTTATATAAAAATACAATGATGTTCCAGCCTCAAGCAATTTAAAAGATCAAGACCATCTGTTATGTATTACTTGCAAATTATGCACAGGCATCTTTACATGTTGATGTAAAAAAAAAAAAAATCACATTATTAACATATTTAGGATTGGGAATGACACAAATTAGTCTTCCCTAGCTGCAAAGCTAAACCTGCAGTTTTTAATTCTGATCCAACGAATCCTTACTCATAAGAATAGTTATTATGCATGCGAATATGGAAGTACTGTTTCAAGCCCCTGACTTCACATTAGACCACACTATACTTCACACTGACTTATACCATATCTGTGTCCTTCCCTATGGCTCCCAGCCGGGCAGGTAGCAGCTGAGATTACTCAATAGACTTGCACAGCTTTAACATCCTGAACACATGGCAAGCTTTGCTGCTTTGTACCGTACTACACTAAGACACCACCACTGCCTCCTCTGTACCTCTAAGTAATTTGGGATAATTGGTACCCTCTACACGCAGGAACAAGCACAGGAATAGCAATTGTACTGCTCTTGTGTGACCAACACAATCATCAATGCTTCTCTCAGTCGTATGCTTATACAGAAACCAAATCTGTCCCTGAAGCACATAGCACTGTGGTGCTTGTAGGACAGTTACTGGAACTGTCTTAGCACTCTCTCAGGTTCTTCAACATATTGCCTGAACTGCTTCAAAAGCCAAACCCCAGCAGACTGGCCATGCAGATATGCAGGCTTTATGTGCCACTTCAGTTCAGTCCTGATGTGAGTGTAGGTCAGTCACTTTTCCCCTTTCTTTCCGCATGTGAGGAGCCTAGAAGGATAGTTCATAGCCTGTACAGAGATACACAAGTACGTAGGCAGACATCTGGACACACTTTGAAAGTTTAGAGAAACCTGCATTTTTTTGTAAGCAGCTCATACCAACTTGTATTACTGAAAAAGACTGGTTTAGTACAGTCAAATGTAAATTAGTGAATTTACTTAAAATATGGCTCCATAGTTTAAACATTTCACCAGTGAGCGTTACTCAGGATATTTTCCTAGTCAAATCACAAAACAATTTTTAAAAGAACAGAAAGCCTCTTTGGAGATCTGCTTGGTAGAGTACCATGGGATAAAGCCCTGGAGGCAAGAGGGGCCCATGAAAATTGGTTAATATTCGAGAATCACCTCCTCCAAGCTCAGGAGCGATGCATCCCCACAAAGAGGAAGTTAGGCAAAAACATCAGGAGGCCTGCATGGATGAACAAGGAGCTCCTGGAAAAACTCATACATAAAAAGGACGCCTGCAGAGGGTGGAAGCAAGGACAGGTAGCCTGGAAGGAATACAGAGAAATTGTCCTGAGTAGTCAGGGATCAAGTTAGGCAGGCTAACGTCCAGATAGAATTAAATCTGGCCAGGGGTCTCAAGGGCAATGAGAAACGCTTCTACAGGTATGTCAGTGATAAAAAGGAAGACTAGGGAAAATGTGGGACTTCTCCAGAAGGAAATGGGAGAACTGGTTACCCAGGGCATGGAGTAGGCTTACGTACTCACTCTCTTTTTTGCCTTGGTCCTCACCAGCAAGGGCTCTAGCCACACTCCCCCAATTGCAGAAAGCAAAGGCAGGGACTGGGAGAATGAAGAACCACACGCTGTAGGAGATGATCAGGTTTAAGACCATCTGAGGAGCCTGAAGATGCACAAATACATGGGACCTGATGAGATGCATCCATGGGTTCCGAGGGAACTGATGGATGAAGTTGCTAAGCCACTATGCATCATATTTGAGATGTTGTGGCAGTTTGGTGAAGTTCCCACTGACCGGAAAAGGGGAAACAACCCCCACTTTTAAAAAAGGAAAAAAGAAAGACCCAGGGAGGTACACGTCAGCCAGTCCCACCTCTGTGTCTAGCAAGATTATGGAGCAGATCCTCCTGGAAACTATACTAAGGCACATAGAAAATAAGGAGGGGATTGGTGACAGCCAACAGGGCTTCACTAAAGGCAAATCATGTCTGACAAATTTGGTGGCCACCTATGACAGGATTACAGCATTGGTGGATAAAGTAAGAACAACAGACATCATCTACCTGGACTTGTGCAAAGCATTTGACACTGTCCTGCATGACAACCTTGTCTCTAAATTGAAGAGATGTAGATTTGAAGGATGGATCACTTGGTGGTTAAGGAATTGGCTGGATTGTTGCATTCAAAGAATTAAGGTCAATGGCTCAATATCCAAGTGCAGACCAGTGACGAGTGGCACTCCTCAGGGGTTGGTATAGGGACCAGCACCGCTTACCATCTTTGTCAGTGACATGGACAGTGGGGTTGAGTGCACCCTTAGCAAGTTCGCCAATGACAACAAGCTATGTGGTGCAGTTGACACACTGGAGGGAAGGGATGCCATCCAGAGGGACCTGGACAGGCTGGAGAGGTGGTCCTGTGCAAACCTCGTGAAGTTCAACAAGGCCAAGTGCAAGGTCCTGTACCTGGGTCGCAGCAATCAATCCCAAGCACAAATACAGGCGGGCTGAGAATGGATTGAGAGCAGCCCTGAGGAGATGGTCTTGGGCGTGTTGGTTGATGACAAGATCAATGTGAGCCAGCAATGTGCACTTGCAGCCCAGAAAGCCAACTGTATCCTGGATTGCATCAAAAGAAGTGTGGCCAGCAGGACGAGGGAGGTGATTCTGCCCCTCTACTCTACTCTGGTGAGACCCCACCTGAAGTACTGTGTTCATCTCTGGGGTCCCCAACATAGGGAGGACATGGACCTGTTGCAGCGAGTCCAGAGGAGGGCCACAATGATGATCAGAGGGCTGGAGCACCTCTCCTGTGAAGACAGCCTGAAAGTGGTGGGGTTGCTCAGCCTGGAGAAGAGAAGGCTTCTGGGAAGACCTTATAGCAACCTTCTATACCTGAAGGGGCCTACAAGAAAGGTGGGGAGGACTTTTTACAAGGGCAAGTAGCAATAGAATGAGGGTTAATAGCTTCAAACTGGAAGAGGGTAGATTTAGGTTACATATCGGGGAGAAATTTTTCACAATGAGGCTGGTGAGGCACTGGAACAAGTTGCCCAGAGAAGATGTGGATGCCCCATCCCTGGAAGTATTCAAGGCAAGGCTTGATGGGGCTTTGAGCAGTGTGCTCTAGTGGGAGGTGTCCCTGCCCATGGCAGGAGGGTTGGAACTAAGTGATCTTCAAGGTCCCTTCCAACCCAAACCTTTCTATGATTTTATGGAAATAGTTGTCAAAGGAAACACAAAATGTTTTGCTTACTAAGCTGACCATTTGTACTGCAGAAGTCATGCTTCAGATGAAAGGAGTTTTCAGCTGGCTGTCATGGGAAAAGAACAGGGAGAGCTGCATTGTTATTTGATACTCTAAGATGACAAGGTGACACACAAGGGAATCCTAATGCGGCCCAGCAAGACTTCTTGCCAGATAAGTATTACAGATAAAATTGTCACAAGTTCACAAAATGGCTTCCTGAGCTGACACCAAGTTACAAATCAGTGCACTGCAAAACCAGTAAATATTCAAATTTCTTAGAGCATTCTATAAATGCAAATAGCCTGCATACACTACAAAAAAAACCCAAACATACAGGATTCCTATTGTAAATGAGTGAGACAGCAGATACTAAGTTTGTAAAACAATCCACTGCATTACAGCGCCTTGCATAAACTGTTGTGCATTTCAGACATGCCAAACAGCTTCTTCAGCAATGTCCAAATACACAGTCATGTCAAAAGCAGAAAACAAAAAGTTTTATGCCTACTGCTCAACAACTGAAAAATGGCACATTTCTCTGACACAGGGCTTTTCTTAGGTCTGTAAGTCTGTCATGCTTTATATTTCCTCGACCGTTAAACATTCATTGACTCCTTTGTCTTGTGCAAAATCAAACACATGGATGATTCTTAGCAAATAGTTATTTCCCAAAGGGAGTGAAGAATGCTATACTTCAAGAAATGCCTTCAATATTTTTAACTTTTTAAAACAATATAAAAGAACTGAATGTTAGGATAAATGCCCTAATAAGTGCTTTGTGCTGAGAAAAAACAAACAAAGAAAATTTGGGGTAAGTGTCTCCATTGTTCATTAGCACTAAGTGCTGGGAGAATGACTGACTTGCAACTTGACTCAGGGCCTGTTTCAGGCTTGGTGACAGGGCCACACTGTCACATCAGGAGTTGGATGCTATGGCCACAGCAAGATGTGGCAAAGGTCCAAGACAGAAGCCTTGTGCAAAGTGGGAGAGACCAATCCTAAGAAAGGAAGTCCAAAGCAAAGCTCTGCATACAAAGGACTAAATGCACAGTAGGATACAAAGTGCATTAGTATCCTATAAAGTAGCTTAGAAAAAGAGATCCAATTGCAGAGAATGTCCAAAGAGAAAGCACAGAGACCTGGCTGTGAATCTTCATCTAAATGAGACACTAATCCCACAGCACAGGTGGTGGGTTGGAATAAATAAACCAGAGAGAAAGTTGCGGGCAGCAGGTCAGACTTTGGGAACAAAACACAGTACCTGACCCAACCTAAGTCCACTGGTTCACTGCTTCAGAGCTTGGAGGCATGATAGGGATAGTATCTTCCCCCCCCCACTCCTTTCTCCCACATGTTATCAAACTAATTCACACAGTGTTTTTGGACTGTATTAGCCTTTTAATTTGTTAGGTTCCCTAGTATCAGCTTTAACATATTGAAAAAGCACACTTAGAAATCAATCTCCGTACTAGGATATGTTTTGTTGTTAAATTAACTTTTGTTTATTAAAGACTTATAAAATTTATAAGGTCCTGACTAAGACTTTTCATTAATCACTACACCACACTATATAAATTATTCTTAACTGCATGCTTTAGACAACTATATATTGCCACTGAAGCCTAAAAAAGTACTTACACAGTTAAAGCTGAGCAAGTGCATAACTCTACTTCTGGACTTGGGTCATGGTTTAGCACTCTAACATTGATTCTGTAAATATACACATAGAAAACTGTACTAGATAAAACCTTTCTTCAAGGGACGTCAGCTGTTGTAAGCTGAACCTCTTGACCTTTATAAAAAAGCAAGAATTATAGGTAACTTTAAAAAATGATTATCCCATTTATAAAATAATAATTAAATTTATCACCAAGTAGATGGTTAACTAAGATGATGCATCAAACACATTGCCTGAAAGTATTGTTTTAACATATGGATAGAGCAATTGGCATGTTACAATGGCTATTCTGGAGTTTATAATAAAGGCTACATCAGGCTATATCAGGACTACATCAACAGTAAGATAATTTATATATGAAAGTAGCTGATAAGACGCTTTATATGCATTAAAGACAACCAAACCTCATGTTTATTGTATAATAAAGAACATGGGTCCTCCTCTGTGCTGGCACTCACCCTATACAATGTCCCACGAGTATTCAGAAAAAGAGTTAGAAGTTCTTGGTAGAAACAGGGGTAAAAATGGTGATTTACGTGTGTCCCTTGCTTCCAGTTACAACTGAAGAGTGAATTCTCCAGCTTCTCTGACATTATGAAAATGCCACTCTGGAAGACATGGAGATTTTTCAATTAAATTACAGGAGTTGGAAAGGGGAGAAAAAGAGAATCCTTAATTCTAACCACAACTTTTCTCCACAGACTGTATTAGCATGTTGTAACACAGAACCTGACTGGTGACAGAAAAAAGTTGTTGACAACCCTGTTAAAATACCTGAAAGATGATTCATTGTGGAGTACGCACACAAAACTGATAATATAATAGTTGGTTTCACAAAGTGATCTAACTTAAACAGTTTGACAAGATAAAATACAGCTTGTGTGGCAATACTTACTAACTTTGCCTTTTTGGCACTGACTTGAAAATAGTAGAGCAGGAAGCTGAGAAACCTGCTTTTTAAAAGCAATTCCTGTCTCTTTATTTTCTTGCAAACAGCTTATTCTGAATCACTGTCATGCTGATATTTATTTCCTTTTCTGTTATCAATGGAATGTTTTATAGAAAAGGTACATTATAATCTGTTGTGCAAATGCTTAAAACTTACTCATATCTTAAAACTATTTTAGTCATTTTAATTTAGTACTTCTTACACAAACTTTTAAAAATACCTGTAGACCTGTTTTCCTTCTTACAGATGGACAAAGTTAATTTTGCAGCTAGTTTAATTTACTACTTATGACAAAAGGAATGGCACAAGTCATTTACTTGTCTCACTTTCATATCTACAAAATATGACTACAGTTCAGTTCCTGCTCAAGACTCAATACTTTTATCTCCAGTCAGAACTCTATATTATAAAGGACGGGCATCTGGGCTTGATACTAATCAAATATTCCAGAAGGACTAAAACTCAATTACTGAATAAAACTACTGGAAGTTTTAAGTGAACCCAAATACTTTACATGTAGACACAATCAATTTTAAAACTTTTTTTTTTTTTTGAGTTTGCGGATATGCAACGCTATGCAAACAGAGAGAGCTTCCAGTCCTCCCTATCTGCCAGATTGTCACACAGCCTTCTTTAAATATGGAAGAAAGTCTCTCTGATGCAACCTTAAGTAATCCCTGCCTTCTCAGGTCACTCATTCACCCAGCCACACCATGCGTGCCAGCAGGGTTGTTACGCATTGGAAGAGGCTGCCCAGGGAAGTGGTGGAGTCACCATCCCTGAAGGTATTTAAAAGATGGGTAGACGTGGTGCTTAGGGACATGGCTTAGTGGTGGTTGTGGCAATGTAAGGTTGATGGTTGGACTTGATGATCCTAAAGGTCCCTTCCAATCTAGGCAATTCTATGATTCTATTCTGCATAGGTCCAGGTTCTCCCAAGAAGGAACAGAGAACAATGCAGAGGCAGTTCCCACCCTGTCGGCCAGCCAGCCATAGTCTTTTAAAGAGCACAGCATAAAAATCCCTGTAAACAAATAATAATAAAAAAAAGTATTATCTGTTACAGCTGACATAAAAGTTAATAAGCTAAACCTGTTTTAGGCAAGGTAGTGATGTCAACTGCAAAAGTGAGGGGCACGCTGTATCTGCTCTCATTTTATTTCTCCCATTGCTTCCCCCATTTATTTCAAGAGTTCCCATACTAGTGTCAACAACTGCTGCCATCACCAATCCTGCACTATTTGCCTTACCCAAAAGCTTTTCTTGGCGGCAGTGAAATATCTGAGTTTAAGCTGCTCACAGATTTCTTCAAGCTTAGAGTACACACTACTGACAGCTTGATACCTATGTGGACAACAACAGAACAATGAAAAGAAAAAAAGACCAGGGACAGGTAGGTCCCATCGGGGAAAGCCAGACCAACATCAAGAGCTTAGAAAAAAAACCCAAGGTACTACTATACACTTAGCACTAAGTTTTCAAAGGAACCTTAGAAATTTATGAACTGTGCTCCCTACTTCCTAAGGTATCTGAAAACTTTAATCTTATCTAGTCACCAGAAAGCCACTAGGTTCTGCACCAGCTTTGTCTTTAGATGGTTTTAAGATGATAATAAGGCAAGCATTTTTTACGTCAAATCAGATTGATTTACAAAAGAAAACTCAAAAAGTCTATCCCCTTCTTACCAACTTTCTTACTGTATATATCATTTCTTGGAAACAGCTATAAATACTTCCCCCCCATCAATTGATTTTTTTGGCTTATCCTATCCAGTATGCTTATAAAAAAAAAAATTCTATATATTTGTATTAAAATTATATAAATAACAACTTCAAAATGCAAGCTGAAGTTAAGATTACTGTGCTTTGACAAAGTATTCATCCAGATCCTTGATAAGAAAAATGTCTTCTTATCACGTGACAGAGTAAGATTTGTCTTTAACTTTGCTTTCTTGCTTTTAAGTGCTTATGTGACAGATAAGTGTACTGTTCTCACTTAGCAACTTCAAATGTCTTTTTTATTTTTATCAATACTCGATTCCTTTTAAAGGAAATAGAAGAGATACAAAAAGTCTGAATTCTGTAGAAGTACTTTAAATGTTTAATTTCAATAATGTAATCAGATACAAAAAATGAAAACAAATAATGCCCAGTACCTTTGCATATTTATTTTTAATCCACAAAAACATTTATATGAAGGAATTTTAAGTACTGTAGCGATAATCCACCTCTAATGAGGGATATAATTTCAGAATAAAAGAAGTTAACATTTGTTAAATTTATCAGTAAAATATGCCCATCCGAAATATAACTCATATGCCTCTGGTAACTTGTCATCAGCAGCTTCTAGAAACTGTATGAATAAACGGTGATTGAAGGCAGTTTTCTTGAGGAAGCAAAAAAAAAGTGAAAAAATAGAGTGAAGGAAGTAAGTAGAAATCCTGTGAATATGCTAGTATAGTATAACGTTATCAAATAGATATATTTCCAATTAATTTTGGGGGTTATTTTGTCAGACAGACTTTTGTATAAATCCTAATTAGCTGATCCAATGTTCTTTAATTCTTACAGCAATGGTAACTCATGAGACCTGCTATATACAAATTAGATCTCTCAGTAGGAATGACTTGCAGAATTCTTTTGCACTCCTGTATTGAAATAACAGACACTACTTTGTCCTTCGCTAGTTAGTCCCTTGGTCATAAAAAAGTCTCTCCTTGGATTTTAATAAGGTTAAAAGAGGTACAAATTATACCAAACAGACATATAAAACGATGTTTCTGAAAATAAATTATTTGATAGATCATTTAAAGCTCATAATTTTAGCAGAACGTTTTAAAGACCATTGTTAATTTAAAATATTCTATATGATAAAGAAGTCAACCTTCTGCCTTTCTAGCTTACTGACGTAAGTTGAACTCTATGCAATTTTCTTCTTTTTTGTCTTTTTTTTTCCAGAAAAATAAAACTCATGACAGAAATTCTTCTATGTTTGCACAAAAAAGATCAAGAAAAACCTTCTTTATCCAGTTGTACTGGGAAAAAACACACACCTATTTTTCGAATCTGCAATTGTAGATACCATATTTACACAGAACGCAAGTGCAGGATATTCTCTAGAAGACAAACACTGTTGCTTGTGCAACAAGTAATACAAATCCTGTGCTGACTCGATGACTCTGGCTGTGCATAAAAGAATCCCATAGAATCATTTACTTTGGAAGGGACCTTTAAGATCATTGAGTCCAATTGTAAACCTAACACTGCCAAGTCGCTAAGCTACGTCCCTAAGTGCTATGTCTACACGTCTTAAATACCTCCAGGGATGGTGAATGCTCTCCTGGGCAGCCTGTTCCAGTGCTTGATAACCCTTTCACTGAAGAATATTCAATCTAAAGCAAATAAATAAAAACCAGGAGAGTTCTATGTCCAGGCATTTCATGCCACTACTTCCAAAGTAATCTTTGCAGATCAACATTATCCTACAAGCCCTCTTTTCCATACATAAGATTTCCAAGATTGCCATGGGCTTTAGACTGCCCAGGAAGCTTTCTTCAAGACAAGTTATTTTAGTGACATTTTCTAGAGAAGCAGATGCATAACTGCAGCAAACCATGTGCAAGCATCATCTTCTTGAACAAATTTAACAACATATTGTTGCAAACAATTATTGGGGTTCTTGATTATAAAACTGGAAACAAACTCAGGAGCAAAAGTTTGTCAGAGCAAGTCTGACAACAACAACAGAAAATTATGCAATAAAAAAGCGGTGATTTATATAACCCATGCTAAGGAATGATACGTGAAGAGCCTGTACCTGAGACAGACTGCTAATTAAGTTAAAATTAGGCATGCAATGATAAAATAGCTATTTTCCAGTGAATGATCACGACATCTATTATCATATCTTGAACAGCAGTTTAAAACTAAATTTAACATTGATTTTGACCCTCTGAGCGTAAAAGCATGGAGCAATCCACATCACTGGACTTACCTTTGAAATACCTACAGCAGAAGAGCCCTACAGAAGAACTCGTTCCGATCTACCAGGGAGTTTTGATATGGACATAAAGAGGAGCAGGAGTCAGTCTGCATTTTATATAATTTTGGAAGTTTTCCAAATTGCCACATTAAATATGAAACCTCAAAAGTCATCATTGCTGAGAAACATTTCTGCCTTAAAAACTGCATTTCACAGTTATGCGAAAGCAGCAGCTAAACCCTCTCCGCCTAATTGATACATAGCTTACTGGCTGACCAGTTGGAACCACTTTAGGTCACATGTCCCGTGAAAATCAGAAACATGGTAATCAGAAGGGGTATTTCAAAATGGAGGAATCACTGCTCACCATGGAGCAATGACACTACTTGCAAGAGACAGGCAAGCAGGACATATTTCAGCATCACTGCGTTCACATTAGGACTACAAGGGTACAAAAACTAAGCAAATTCATGAGGAAGAAAGCACATGCTAATGAACAGGTGCTTAATCAGCAGTCACAGTCTTGGATTCCAATTGATCACAGCTGCTGTTACAGCTATTTCCTTTCTGAATTTATTCTCCCCTTCTATCATCTACTTCTCGTTTTTTCTATTTTAATTTTTAGCCAATCAGAGCAGGATGTATTATTCTAACTGAGTTTTTGTGGCACCTGAGAGACAGGGACCAGATCTTGGTTGGAGGTTGAGTTCCTATGGCTACTGCAATACAAACATTAAATTACCAGAAACCTGCTCAGAAGTTTAATATCTTATTTAATCAATCAATTTTAACCATGTTTCAAGTATACAGGCCTTAGGCTAATTACTATTCTTAGTTAGATAATGAAACAAATATTTGTTCATTTCTTTTTTTTCTGATCACTGAAGAATCAAGAAGATTATGAGAATACTTTTAACGGTCCAGAAACTCTTCTATTTTGGGAACTGATTTCCAATGCATAGAGTTAGTCTTCACCAAGACACACATAACTGTAGTTGGTTACGTACGTGTAACAACCTTCAAAAGATAAATAATAACAAATGCGTATTGGCTTAGTGGTCAGTTTTACTAGCTAAAGAGGTTAAAGTTTTGGGACTGTGAAGAACAGTTTATCAGGTACTCACAGGCACCCTGGACTTCAACATATCCAAATAAGTGAAGTATAGGCAGCAACAACCGTGTAAGCTGAATGCTAGTTCAGGATTCTGATTTCTCAATCTGTTGTACTCTGAAGCTGTTTTACTGAACATATGGCTTACCTAATTGAGGGTTTGGAGCACTACTAAAATTACAAAATGCTTATGCACATTGAAAATGATAAAACTATACATGTATTCCAGGGGACTAAAAATACAGTATGAGACTCATGGGTCATAAAAGGAAAAGAAAGAATTCATTACTAAGGAAAAGAGAAGTAATTAATTAAAATCATGAGCTTACAATCAGAGCTAGAAAAAATAAAACTGAAATCCCAGCAACTCTTACATGCTCTGATTCACATCCAAACAACTACAAACTCAGCTGTGTGAAGGAAATACGTTGAATTTGCCTTCTCTTTCAGGCACCCTCCCCGTGTAAAGAAGATGCACATCTAAGCAGTTACAAAAGTGACTATACAGCATTCTCTATGAAGCATGTAAAAACCAGTGAAACATACACATTAGCCTAGTAGTTGCAACCTGCGTGTGACTCATGCCGGAAGAACTGCATTGCAGTATTCAAACACTTGGTGCAGCTGGAGGAAGGGAACAACAGTAGGTGCAGCATTTGTAACCCTTGGAGTGCACAGCTCCAGGACGCAGGACACAGCACCGTAGAGCCACAATAAACAGAGCTCCTTGTGATACGGAAATACATTACAGGTTTGGAACCTTATATAATGCATTCTCACAGCTTTTTACAAGCACTGGTATTTGTGGTTCAAATATGAATGAGGTGGACTGAAAAATGGCTGAACTACTGGGGTCAAACAGTTGTGACCAGTGGCATAAAGTCCAGCTGTAGGCCAGTCACAAGTGATGCACACTCAGGCTTGATACTCAGTCCAGTACTGCTAATATCTTCATTAATGGCCTGCATAATGGGACAGAGTGCACTCTTGGTAAGATATCATAGATACAAAACTGGGAGAAGCAGTTGATACACCAGATGGTTGTGCTGCCATTCAGAGGGACCTCAACAATCTAGAGAAAGGGTCAAACAGGAACTCAGAAATGTCAACAGGGACAAATGCAAAGTCTAACACCGGGCAAGGAATAACCCTATACACCAGTCCATGCTGAGGGATAACCAGTTAGGAAGCCGCTTGGCAAAAAAAGACCTGGGCGTCCTGGTGGACAATGGGTTGAGCAGCATGCCCTGGCAGAAAAGAAAGGCAACAGCCACTTAAGTTGCATTAGGAAGAATGTTGCCACTGAGTGAGCTGCAATACTTAAAAAACAAACAAACAAACAAACGAAAAGTAAAAAAAAAAGGCCCCACCAAAAAAAATATTGTTTGCTGTCGTTATTTTTCATTATCATTTGTTTGGGTAATAGGAAAAAAAATCTTCTAAAGAAATTTACTTAAACAGAGTCAGACTGGAAACAGCTTAGAATCAACCATTATTTAATGTTTCATGACAGATATTCTAAATGTGATAGATGTTTGCCTAAACAGCCTGTTATGAAGCATCTCTAGTACTGATAACAGCCTTGAATTGATATGAATTTTTTTTGTGTTGACTAAAAGGAAAGTTTCATTTTCTCTTCAGGTTATTCAATCCATTTTTTAAACATTAAATTTTAGGTCAATGGCAAGTACAAAATCTTTTCACCAATGCAAGTCAAAGTGTTTTGACTTCCTCTACTCCCTTTCTGGGTTTTGTTGGATTTGTTTGTTTTGGTGGGTTTTTTGCTTGCAGGGTTTTTTTAGTTAGTTTTTATTTTATTTTTTTTGCTAAAACTTTCAATGCAAAATTGAAAACTCTGGTAATTCATGAAACCTCTAAAATTGTTTTTACCTGGAATACATAACTAGCTCTTTTTTCTAAGCAGATGAAATGAAAAAATCAGATTGTTGAGTTTAAAAGTGTCCCTTTTCACACTGAGTAAATCCACTTCTTGTAGGCAGCAGAACCTAAGAAGGATTTATATTCGATACAATCATTTTTCTCATTTAGAACAGCTATACAGAAATGAATGCAGTAGCATGTCATAAATATTACTGTTTTTTTCTTATCATTGCATTTTTTTTCTGGTTGAGGAGTGTAAAGCTCTCTCTGTTAGAAAAGGATATTAATCATTCCTTAAAATGTGGTGACAGATGGCAACATTGCATATATGTGAGAGAAGAATCATATCCAAGCACAGAGAAAGACATTATCACACTTCAGTAAACAATTATTCTTCATGCCTTTTTTTTTTTTTTTAATCTTAATCAAGTACTAGCTAGTAGCCAGACCTAGCGCTAGAAAATGCTGTCAGCAAATATGGGAATCAAGGTTAGGAAATTACCTAGGAAGCGCTTACATGGAGAGATAAAAGTTCTTGATATACTATGACTGTCTGATACATTTTTTTATAGGTAATGTGAAAGTTCTTATGATCCTGGCAGAGTTATTTGAGAAATGTTCTAAATATTTACAATCAGGATTATGTTTAACATCTCAGAGATAGATTACATAACCCTTACAACATAGCAGTTTGTTTTCCCACTAGTCCGACTCGTGCTGAGAGACCCACTTAAGTTATTACATGATTAACATTACAGTAAAGTCAGACACTTTTTTTCAGACTTCTCAAGTCATATATACCATGATTTTGCCTAGTACTAATACAATAGGATAAAAAAAGAGATTTGAATGTGAAGGGACTAGATCACAATATTCAAGTAAAAAAAAGGAACACAGTAGCATCTCACAGAGACATGTTAAAATTCTTAGGACAGCTTCCAAAGAAATACATGTGCTTTTCTAATGTTGAACCTGAGGTAATATCATCCAATCCCTCTTTAAAAACTTACTTTGAATTATGTTGTCAGCTTAATTAGGGTTTGAAAATATAATTTACCTAAGTACTACCACACAGGACAAATTACTTGTGTAAATGACAAACAGCAAAAGTGAAGGCTCCAGAAGCTTGTTATGTAATGTCACTGGTCAAGATATCCAAGCTTAAACAACAACCTGATAACCTCCAGGCTTAAACAACATTCCGGTTTCCAATGCACACTACTGCTCTCAGTACTACCTTCCTCTCCCCTTTCTGAATTATTATGGTGCAGTCACCCACTTATGCATCTGTGACAGTGGGTACCATTGTGACACGCAATGGCATTTTTAAGCAGCAGTACTGGACGTATAAGAAAAAAACACGTGATTTTCTCTTTTTAATAATCCATAAACTATTAAAACTCTGAAATAGAATTTTTAAAAAATACAAGAAATAAAGAGACGTTTCCTGACAAATTGACATTACTCTGTTGCAGTCTGGCTTAAATACTCTTCGGGATATCAATCTGATAGTCCATCTTATTAAAGAGAAATGCTGTGACCATTTGTTTATTAGATACTTGTCAGCAAGTAGTCCGAATCATGACACTTTACACAAAACAAAATCCACACAATGGGGAACTAAACTGAATCATACCTTATTACAAATATAACACTAACTGTGTTAAACCCATTAATGTATACTATAAATCCATCATTAGAACACTGCAGAAGATATTTGAGATCCTAGTCAGAGACATATTTTTTTTATTTAAAAATGAAAAATTCAGGACAATTCCACTCATCAAAACTGTCAAAAGAGCATTGTTTTGGGTTTTCTTCCATTGTCTCATAAAAAAATTTAAATTTGAGGCACTGCTACAAACCCAAAATGTCGTGACCATTGATGCTGACAATAAAAATCAGTAACCTTAGTACAAACAAGCCATCTTATGCGCTTGAGAAGTGTGGATGCCAGCTTCTAAACTTCCAGCAGAAAATTTCATGTGGCAAACCCCACCTTCTTCATGTGGTGCTACAGTACAAATAACTGTTTCAAGTGGTCCAATGTATTTTTGCATCTGAAAGGAGTGAAGAGAAAGTGGAAGAATGCACGTCAAGGATTGGTTAGAAGAGGATGTGCATTTCCCTAGTTTTACAAAAGCCTAGTAATATTGGAATTTTTCAGAAGAAAAAGAATATAATGGCACAACTGAAACACTGTAGCTTTGGAAATGGTTGGAAACAAGTTACAGTCTGATTCTACCGAGTGTTGTGTTCGCACTAAGTGCAAACATTTCAAATTTCATTCATGAGTACACGTGTGGGTTTATTTGAAACCAGATTCCCACTACAATATTGAAATAAAAACTGCAACAAAATCACGAGATCAAAAGAGAAGTAACTGAAGTATTTATCAGAATATTAATATTGCCCTCAGTGAATACTGAACAGGCATCCGTCAGCTTCGATTTTAGTATAGTATCACTATCCATAGTCCTGTTTTGAAGTAAGTAGGATACTAGCACTAAAATTCTTGGCATTTCAAAGCCAATTAAAATTATCTAGTTGGACTATATGGCACACAGTTTAGGAAAAAATAACAGTAAACTTTTTCAGGAAATATTTCGTATTATCATGTTTTCCTAATTTCAGGAAGGTCAGTGTTCTTTTTCAATTGCTGTTACTTCAACAAGAATTAACTACTTTGAAAATTTCCAGTAAACACCTAAAAATTGTATATTTGACAAGCTAAGCCTACTGATACAAAAATCAGCTTGCAGAACAGACATTCAATCAAATAAGAATGCCCTAATTCTAATATGAAGCTAGGAGTAGATGTCTCACCCTGCTGAATTATGTAATCAATTTCAAATACTTATCACCACAACAAGAAAAAAAAATACAAAATAATCAATGAACAAAGTATTAGTAAAGGGTTACAGACACTTTCACTTTTTCTTAAAAGTTAAAATTTAGCTCATTGCATCCTAACAAATTTACAATAGCTTATGTGACATAAATTTTGGGGTTGTCAAAAAGCTAAAGGAAAAATATGCTCTCTGGTTTAATCCCTTGTAAAAAGGGTCTAGACTACATAAAGTTGTGACTGCATATAAACCTTTTTTCCTTTGTATCAAGGTGGATCCCTTACTCGTTTCATATAAACTATAGTTAAGGTATTGTTTAACACCTTTGTGAGTCAAATCTCAAAGTCTCAGCTCTTATATGTACCATGCTTCCCTACCTCAGGGCTAATCTCACTAGGTCAAGCTGAAGCAAGGAGAAAAAGCACTAGAAGCAGCTCTAGAAAAAAAAAATGTACTGAGTAATAAGGGAGCAGGAGCATTTCAAGAGTTGTCAATTCAGAATCTTTGATGGGCATTTTAAAAAGACTACTAGATATTTTGATTAAAAGAGGGTATTTTGATTATACAGGATTTGATAAAATTGTACTGATAATTCCCACTTGTCTGCCAAATTATCTGAAAGGTAATAATTTATATGCTGTACAAGAGAGGTGCTTTGCTGAGCTATAATGAAAGTTGTGGCACAATCTATGGAATTTAAGTTGTAACTGTAATACAAGGATGAAATTCAGCTTTGTCCTATTGCAGTGTACCTGGGTACGAGGGCTATGTCTATGTGCACACCCAACACACTGGATTCCCTGGGTGCTCCAAAGAACTCTGCAGCTAGTCTGTGTGCTAGGCAATGGACCAGCTTGAGAGAAGGTGATTGACTTCAAACCCTAATTGACCTCACAGCAAAGCATGTGACTATTACAGGAGTTTTCCAAGTACGAACTGCAGCCACTCCAAGAGATTCCCCCAGGCATCCTATGCTAAGCCTAAACCAACTGATAGGCAGCTCCCTGAATTCCTAAATGCATTGATAACATTGCAAGACCTGGGTGTCCTAGCAGCTTCCCCAGGTAGTTCCCGGCGTAGAAACAAATTCTACCTGTTGTAGTAGAGAAGACACTGTCAAAGGGAACTTCTTGCAGATGAAGAAATGGCCCCATAGGATGCTTTCTTGTTAAAATAGTTAGGTGTTTTGCACAGAATTTAAGACAATCAACAGAAACATCATGCATAAACTGGAGTCATCATGCGGAACCCCAGGCCAGCTGGACATAAGTGTTCAGCAAAACAACAAACAGTTCAGGGAGTCTTACTCAATCCAGCTCAAGACACCATACCAGCTCCATAGGAAAAAATTATCTAAATGAGCAGTTTATTTTAACAAGCACTCACTCTGTCTGTGAGTTCAATAAAATCATTCCTTGAATAATTTTCGTTTCTCCTGTGTATCTTCAAACTCTCTTGTACTGTTTTGGCCATCAAAGGCAGTTGTAAACATCCTGCAACTTATCCCTCACTAAAGAAATTCACTGATGGAGATTTGTATAACAACAAATACATAATTTGTTATTATGTACAAAACATCTAGATATGTCAATGTATATAGGTGTCTGAAATTTAATGAAATTATTCACAGTGGAACAAAATGAGTTGATAAACATGAACTTATTGAACAACTACAGAATAATATTCAATACAAGTTTTACTAAAAGGAGATAGTTCTTTAAAGCTTGAAAGTTCTTTAAAGTTTTTGAAAACTAGAGGACAGAAGGCTTAAGCTGAGAAAAACGCAGTGCACAAGTGTGTTACACCATGCCACAAAAATAAATTCTTAAGAGACAGAATATGGTTGCTTTTTAAGCAAAAATCAACGCTAACCTCTCTAATGAAACGGCAAAACCCTAAACAATAAGTTGAATTGTGATACAATGTGATATAGACATGAGACTACAAAGACAGTGACAAGTTTTAAAAAAAAGGAAAAATAAACAAAGAGAAAACAAAAAAAATTATTTCAAGGTGAACTGCAAACCCAGAAACTATATCATAGATCGAGGTGAGAGGAGGGTTCTCATTTCAAAGTAGTATTTTCCGTGATGTTTGAAAGAAGCCTGGAGGTGTTTTATACTGCAGAAGTTTTGAGATATATTGGTTTGGGGGAGGGAGGAAGGTTAAGTGGAGGGCAGTTTACACCTCACTTTTCGCCTTAAAAATGTTTAGACTTCAAAGACTTGTTTTACAGGGCCTGTTTATTTAGGGGCTTTTGGTCCTTTAATTGAAATTATGTAAGCACCAAATATTGAACAGTGGCATCCTTTACCAAAAAAAATAATTAAGTTAAATTGGTATTAATAAAGCCTAAAGAAAAAGACTGCAAAGACTGATTACTAAAAAAGACAAAAACTGGAAAAAATCATCTTTACTTTCATTACTCAAAATTCAGTATTTTGAATCCTGTTTTTCACTAGTTCTTCAGTCATATTTTTTTCAGAATAAGACAAACATTAATATCAACATACAGGTAGACCCTGCGGCTTTAAAATATGTAGAATTTAAATTCTACACAAATTTTAGTCTATGTTCATCTACTATGAAGCTATCATAAAGGCCAAAGTCCCTAGTTTCCAATTCCATGGAAATTACCTTTAGAAATATATTATTTGCTACAGTTTGGTAACTAGCAAAGGTCTATTTAATTTTCCTGGTTATTTCAGATGTCTTTGTTAATTTCCACTAATATCAAGGGCTGCAGGTTTCTAAAAACCAAAATGCTGCTGTTTTGAGGAATATCTTAGGTTGTTCAAACTAGAAAGTTTTATACTTATATCTAGCCATACCTTCCTCTTAATTTATTTGAAAATATGTAGAGTATTTGGGAAACACCAAAGAATTGATGGGAACATGATACACAATTTGCAAGCAGTTTAAAAGCCAGCTCCAATGATCAGAAGTCGGGAGGCTACTGCGTAGCTAAAATAGTGGTTCTTAGTATCTTAGACCACTCCCTTAGTGGTACAAATTAAAATTGTTGAGTGCAATGGGGGAGAGACTTACAGGGAGTTCTATCATTTTTAGACTACCTGAAAATCTCACTTGTCCAATTAACTTCACACTTATAGCTCAAAGGTGTGTAGAGCTTCTATTTACTTATTTTTTTACTGCTTTACAAAGAAACATTTCTCTTCTTTTTCAAAGTCTATTGCACCATATTAGGAGCACCTTCATCTGGCCATCCATAACTTTTTACTCTTCTTTTGCCTGTGAATAGGTGCAAGCTTCAGGTTCTAAGCATACAGATGTTTTCTATGGATTGTTTTCTTTTGCCTTGGACATATGACAAATTTAACTTCTTATGAGTAATTCCATAGCCTACAGAATTCTTTACTACATTTGAGAATTAATCAATTTCCTTAAGATAATATTTTGTTCACAAAAAGAATCATGTTTTATCAAAAAAGCACAACAAACATTTTCCTACTATCAAAACCCAAACACATTTATGTTAAAAGTTGCCTGTTTTATGCTTTCCTGGCTTAGTAGCTATCTACTCCTTTTCCACTGTTTAGATTAAGAAAAGTAGTCTTTATCAGCAAGGACAAGAGAAATAGTGATTTAAGGTGAGGCCAATTTTTAATGTTATCTTTTCTACTCAGAAGCATAGAAAATATATACTTTCAAAAGACAAAAGTCTACAATTATTTAGTGAGCAAGCCATTTGCACTAGATAACGCACTTGCTTAGCTGAGGATTTAGTCTATCATCTCCAAAATTGAAATGGCCTGACTGTCAATGCAGGTATTCCACTTTAGAGATGGTAAAGCTGTAACATTTTTATTAGTTCTGTAAAGAAAACGTTTTACTGTCTCTTGGAAGTCAAAAGATGTAAATGAAAAAGGACCAAATCTTAGCTTTTTCTTTTCTGTTGACTTCATGAGCTTACTTCATTCTCAATCAGCTCAACTGCTTGTAGACACCCATTAACCTTTTGTACTCCAGGTGTAAAAAGCAAAGAATATGTAAATACTATTTAACTTAGGCTCTTATATTTATGAAATAAACAAGGAAATATAATGGCACATTCATGTTAACTGTTCCAAACTTAAGGCTGTAAGTATTGCAGAATTGTAAAAAAAAAAAAAGAAAAGGGGGGGGGGGGGGGGGGGGGGGGG
>NW_009650188.1:313573-320180 GCF_000708025.1 Charadrius vociferus
GGGGGGGGGTGCGGGGGGTGGGCACAAAATAATTATCCCAAATTACAACATAGCCAAATAGAGCAAGTTCACAGAATGAGAGAATAGTTTGGATTGCAAGGGACCTTTAAAGGTCATCTAGTCCCAAACCCCTGCAATAAACAGGGATATCTTCAACTAGACAAGGTTGCTCAGAGCCCCATTCAACCAGACCTTGAATGTTACCAGGCATGGGGCACCTACCTTCTCTCTGAGCAACCTGTTCCAGTGTCTCACCATCCTCACTGTAAAAGATTTCTTCATTTTATCTAGTCTAAATTCACACTTTTTTAGTTTAAAACCATTATTAAAACCTTGTCTTACCGCAACAGGCCATACTACGAAGTGTCTCTTCGTGTTTCTTGTAAGCCTCCTTCACGTACTGAAAGGCCTCCAATAAGGTCTCCCTGGAGCCTTCTCTTCTCCAGGCTGAACAGCCCCAACTCTCTCAGCCTGTCCTCATAGGAGAGGATCATTTTTGTGGCCCTTCTCTGGACCTGCTCCAACAGGTCCATGTGTTTCCTGTGCTGAGGACTCCAGAGCTGGACGCGGTACTCCAGGTGGAGTCTCTCTTGTAAAAATGCAACTTTTCCCAGCAAAACACGAACATGCTTCTAAAAGATTGATCATGCATTCAGGTTACTTTGAAAATAAAAATTACTCACTTTCCAATTTACCAAATCTTCAAGTAAACAATTCATGAATAATTGAGGATGACATTTAAAAAATATTCAAATCTCATTTTCTTCTTCAATTCAAATGGCTGTTTCCCTGCCTCACGGCAGAAACAAGTCTGAAAAGAGTCTAACTTTTGTAAAGTGAATCAGATCTGAGCACAGTTAATGAATGAAAGACTTCGTTATTCCAGTGTCTATTAGGAAAAAAAGCAGCTCATTTGGTTAAACCTCCTCACAAATGTGTAAACAAGAAAGACTTAATATGGTGGGTGGACTCTGAATAGTCAGATGGAGAAGAAAATAAAGCCTTTAAGGTGAAGGTTTAACCAAGTGAATTCAGTAAAAGGGAGGCTAAACAAAACCAAAACTTGGACTGCGTATCTTCAGTGTTTTACAAGACAAAATACGCAAGCAAATATCAAAGAACAGGTTTGGTAATAGCATTATATGATCGACAGTAGTGAAAGAACCCCTCCGTACTCCCCAGCATTCTGAAAAAAATACAGGGTGATTGTAGCTTTGAAAAGCCCCATTTACTGCAATAGATAAACAAGACTTTTATAAATTCATGCACTAGATAAGCATCACTTATCTACATTCTTGATCTTTTTTGTCATTTTAAATCTGTTATTTGATACCTGATAATATGTTTCCTGACTTTATCAATAAAAGTCACATTTTATAAGTGGCATATAAAGAAAAATTCTTTCACTGCTAAGCTTTTTTCTTTTTTTTTTCTGAAGACAAATTGACCACAGAAAAATGAAGAACATTCAGCTGACGATGCTGTAGAAAGTATAGGAAACATACTGGCAAACAGGTATTTAAATGCCTTTCTCTTTAGGCATCAAGGGTCATCATTATAGAGAAAGATATTAAATAATTACTAAGGAGGTATATGTTGTAAGTCATTACATCTTATCCCATGAATTACAATAGGAGATGAAGTAAAGGAGAGAAATTCAAAAATCTGTCTCAAATGGCTTAGAAGGAATTGGTTATCATTTAGGGAGAGATAACTATCTCTGGCTATATCCATACTGTCTTCTGCAGGCATATCAACATGTTCCATAGTGCAAAACACAGCCCATACTCTGAAAGTTTCAAAGTCTTATTGGGATAACCAGGTTGATGAAGCAGAGGAATATATTGTGGGGACAGAGAATTTTATATCATGAGAAGATGGGTTAAAGGGAGTTACCATTGTAATAAATAAGTATGCCCTCTTACTAAAAATAGCATAGCCTTTGTGCTCACATATGGATAGGACTAGTTATTTCCGTTCTTTAACCAACAATAATTGCTACAACAGAATGTATTATGTGGTCAAACACCCCGCTGAATCATTATCACATGGCTGCTGCTTTCTCCAGTGTGGGTTCCTGTCTGACAGAGAACATTTTGATGAATGGATTTTTCTTGATTCTTAATTTGAATTCTACATGAGTGTTTATCTAAAATTTTAGGATACTGTGTTGATTACAGAATTATTTTATATTGAAATAAATTTCCTTAAGGGAATAGACTTGCATTACAAAACATAAAAAAAATTATTTTTGTTAATCTGGTAGCTGGGATCGAATGTAAGGCTTGCTGAGCAGCACAGAAGTCACCAATCTATAGCAGGTGTCTGAAGATGACAAAAGAGCAGATTTTGAACGGTACCAAGAATGATGTCACAAGGTTATCAGATGGAAAAAATACTGCCTTGAAATAATTTTTTACAATCACTTTTATCCTCTGATTTTGGAAGGAAAAAGGTAAAAGGCTGCTGACCTCTGCAATTCACAATATTTAATAAAAGTGCATAGTAGTTTATGTACATATGTGGTATTTATAGAGTGTATTTAGTTTTCTTTTTTTTTTTGGTTACCCCAGAGATGTTTTTAGCTGTTCCTTCAGTCTTAGCATTCCAAATTTCCCTCAATAACTCCTACTTTGATGGCATTCTTACCTGCCCTTATTTTGTTAGTTAAGAAAATTCAAGTAGACTGCCAGACTAGAATTCTATAACTAGAAATTTTACTGAAGATAATATATACTGGATATATATATATACACACAATACGCTAGCATTCCACAGAACTAGAAGAGCATGTTAAAGGAGAGACGTTAATACTGTAGTTAAAAAAAAGGATATTTTATACCCCAGATAGGCGCTCATTCTTGTTCCAAATAACAGCCTCTGGGTTTTATTTCTGGGTGGTTTGTATTAACATTAATCTAAGAATGAAGTGTTTTCTTTGAGATTAAACTTCAGCTCAGCTACATTCTGTTAGGTTTCCATCATTTTCTTGCTATCAAAATACGGTCACTTTGATAATACTGAGTAGAGAGTAAAGAATAAGAGAAAAACAATGTGTTGAAGTTATCTTCCATGCCCTACTGACTTTAAGTAGTGAAAGTTAACTGCTGAGCACAGCAGTGAGTGAAGGACTCATGCAGTGAGCAGCTGCCTACCTTGGAATAACATGTGTTTAAAAATACTTTCTGTTACAGGTAATTTTGTCTTTACAGTCCAAAAAGCCTCAGCTGATCTCAAGGACAAAGCTCATGGTACCAAGCTGTCTAAAAAGTGATTTCCTGATTTCCTTTAGATTTCCTTTTTTTTTTTTTTTTTCTTTCTCTAATTTAAAAGTCTTGGATAATAAAAGCAGACCTTTGTATTAGAGAATACGAAGCACGCATGCACTCTTGTAAAAAGCTGAGTTACATCCAATCCTTTCTCACATAATTCAAATCTAGGGTTCTCCCCAGTATAGGGAGGTGCTTCAGAACTCACATACTTCTAAAGTTCACATAATGAAAACAACTTTTGTCACTGTAAAAGGTCAGACCCGCTGACATATTCAGCCTTCTCTGCACAGTTCCTACAATGTAAGCTGCACGCCAAGACACTGCAAACAGCTGGTTATCATATTATCGGCACAAAGAAATGACCAGTTTGCACCAAAACAGCATATGGTTCTCAGCCCTCACATTGGGTCAGAGACTTAAGAGAGACTAAGAGCATGCACGGCCCTTCCACAAGCATCTTCAGCTGTTTGTTGGGTGCTGTCACAATCAGACACAGCTTAGAGCAACTGCTAAGATTGTCTAATCTGCAGGGCATCTTATTTGTCAGGAACCAGGACCGTGGACATGACGGTTGATGATATAATATAAGCTGCTATTTCCTGCTCAGCATTGGGCTGTACTCACTGAAGTGATATCTTGACCTTTAGTACAGAGTTGGACATTAAATGGTATTGCTCATTGTTCCAGACCAAAAAGCTCACCTTGTGTATTTAGAACAAAACAAGATGTTTTCAGCTCAAAACCTTAAATTATTTTACATCTTGGCAGCTTAAACACCATTTTATCTCTTCCACCATGTAAAATTGTTCTAGTCTTTCCTCAGTCTTCACTTAAACTGTTGGAGAAGTTAACAGCTTAACTGTATTAACAGAAATAAGCAGATTTACACAGTATTGTCCAACTACAAAATTATAGATAAAATTTTGAAAAGTATTTTATGAGTTGTAAAAATAGTTTTTTCCGTTTCCATGTGTATGAATACAGCTAAATGATGTTTTGTCCATTTCTGCCCTTAAAAATAAAAATAAAGAGCTCCATGCAGAGAAGTCTTCACATATTATTCACCTGTAATTTTTCTACATATATTTGTTATGTAGAATATCCCTGTTCATACTTCCTGTTCAGACCTCCTGTTTCCTTGCTCAGCCAAGTTGTTCTGGGGGACTCATTCTTCTAGGCCTAGGTAACCAAATTTCCATTGACTCTGGGAATTTCCATCAAGCTGGTGTGATGCTCAGCTGGGCTCAATAAATACATTTGTTCAAGTACTAATTCCAAACCCAAGTCATCAATGAAAAAAAACTGATTAACACTGTTTTTTAAGAGGTCTGAATCACACTGAAATATAACAAAAGTATAATTCAGGTAATAATTTTAAAAAGCAGAAAAGATTTCATAACGTTATTTTAATGGAATAACATTTTACTACTTCAGTTAAGATTCTTCAAATAACTTTTTTCACAAAAGCAATATTAACACCATCAGCCAAACTAGTCACATAAGTAGGAACTACTCATGCATCTATAATTTTGCTGGAAAGCTGCATTGTTTACATTACTTCTATGTTCTCAGATCTATTTAAAGTGGTTTCACTGTAGAACAACCAATAGATTTTAACTCTCCTGCTCAAAAGACAGCATCACCAGTTGACTAAAGGATAGGCCTCTGGCTCTGCAGCAGATTGTGCAATGAACTTATTGTTGTGGTTGATAAAATGCCAAACAAAAGTGAAACCAGAACTCTTTAATAATTAATTTGTGCTGGATCTAATCAGGAAATAATAATTTTAAATTATGGTTTTCTGTTTACTTCTGTTCATAGAAACTAGAGGCCTTGGAGTATTTTCACCTATGAATTAAAAATATCGTTTTAGTATTACTGAAAAATTCCTAGTGCTACCTTTTTAAATGGTATTTCAAGACTGAAATTACATTTTCAGTTGTCAAAATAATGTTGAAGTCACAATATTTTTTCATTTTAAGATGAAAGCAATTCATGTTTAAGTTACAAATGAAACCAGACACTAATATTTTGAAATACTGGCACAAAATACAAATCAGATATAACTGCTATAGATTTTCTTAGTAACTTTCCCAGTTCAGTCACTCACTTTTCCCAAATGTCATTTCATGTGCATTCATACAATGTACCACAACACAGCTTAGTCACACAAAAGGCAATGGGCATTTCTTAAAAACACCTCAGGATCTTTTGCTTATTTTGGAGATAAAATGTAAATACTGATGAGGTACAGCCCAGCATTCTTCTCCAGAAAGACACATGCCATATATCATTATGATGCTCTTTGTGTTAATACTGTGGATATTAATCTTTTGTGATACAGCATGATTGAAAATCCCCAAAAGAGTAGTACAACATTTTGACAGAGTTTCAACTCAGGAACCATTTAAATGGTGTGAGTACATCTTGCTGAAAGTCACACCTTTACATGAAACTATATCAGGGCACAAGAACATATACTTCCTTTATGAAGGTAGGGTTGCAGATTTTGGGATTCTTCTTTCTCTATTATTATCATCTATATTACAAGTAAAAAAAAAGAATAAAAATATCATTTCAAAGTGCAAGAAAATGGATTAAAGGTTCTGTCTCTGGTGACCCAACATTTAGTAAGGCTCATAAAGCTCACAATGAGAAAATCAGAATGGAAAATTTCTTTGAGTCAGATAACAAAAGGGGACATTAAAGGCTTGACAATAGATGATAAAATGGTTTACCTAAATCTTTTCTATTCAAAGATTCCGTTTTTTATGGTATTCTTTTATAAAATCTGTAATAAATGTGGATTTCATCAGATTTTCATAATTAAATCTTCCTCATTGTAAGGTGCACATTCATAGATTAGAAGCTGTTTCTGTAGTGTGAGAAAAATTATCATGCAAGCTCTTTGAGTGGAGGTTTTTTCAGTCACAGAGAATGTAAATTATACGCCTTATTTGACAATTAAAAGATTTTCAGATTTCTAATATCGTGATTGTAATGCAAATTCTGAAAAGGATATTCAATATCCCACACTTCTATGAAAAATTTTGAAAGATCAGCCATTAAGCTCTTATGAATGTTTCGAAATCTAAGCTCCATTAAAAATAATATCCTACAAATCAGTATTAAGAAAGCAAAAAAATAACATTTTTTAAAAGCAAATATAACTCTGACTTAGGTAAAAGAGTAAACAACAGTAGGCAAATAACTTCAGCAAACAAGTAAACAACTCCAGTGTATGGGCTACTTTGTGTTCCAAATTGAAAAATTACAAACAATAAACAACAACTATACCCAAGTCACTGCAGTGAGAAGCAATCACTTTATGGTTA